>NW_015151065.1:0-29694 GCF_000732505.1 Cyprinodon variegatus | reverse complement strand
AGATAAAGACTCATCTTTATATGAAATGGGCATTTTCAGGTTTTTTTGGAGGACATTGATTTTTTTGTCTGAAGTTCGCAAAACACTCTCCTAAACTGAGGAGAATGATGCCTGCAGGTCAACAGATGTTATTCTGGGTTATTGTGGAATAACTTTGTTGGGTTAAATGATCCTCTTTTTTCTACTTTTTTATTTGTAGATAATCTGATTATGATTTAATACCTTAGTAAACCTTTTAGACCTCAAGAATGTCTGCATCCTTATGTCAGGTTTTGTTGGTTAACTGTTTACAGAGTTTTGAATTTGCTCCTTATTTATTTTGTATTCTGACAGACAAATGCATAACTATTTTCATACTTTTCTGTTACTGTAGTTGTTGCATGTTTTATAATTCTGTCATGTCTCTGCCTGTATGAAATAACAAATCTCACTTGTATCATATTGCTTTGCTGCTGCTGCTGCTCTTACACTGCAATTGACTAACAATGTTTTTATGTTTCCTCTATTGTTGTTTAATTCATTTTTTATAATATTTATGCTTTGTCTAGGGTGCTACTGTACAACTGGCCAACAGGACTTCAAATGAAAACTAGCCTTTGGCCAGTTGTGGCTTGTACACTGTCTCATTTCACATAACCCCATCTTCTATTTCAGTTACCCATCTGCCACCCCTTGATATAGTCTACTGTGTCGTATTGATCTCCTTTCTTTATCTACATATACCTCAGTCTGTTTATATTCTCCTTGCCAGCTTATCTTTTCCCCATGTGTCAAAAGTTTCAGCCTTGTATCTATTTTGTTTACAAGTGATTCGCTTATATATTTGAATGTGCCTCTGGCTTGTGATACCTGCCTAGATTGAATTGTAATTTACTAACCTTGAGATGTTATAAAGGACTGTTGATTTCATATCACACTGCTGGGTTTTAAATTTTAATAAACCGATCTTTTGCAGCAAAACATACAACTTTCAAGTAAGCTTTCAAGGATAAAGCGTCAATACGTCAAATTGTTCATCCAGAGCTTTGCTTGTCGACCAGCAAACATCCAACTATTTAAACTTTATCTACGTCTTTCAATATTTCATGCTTTTCAGTTACATACGTAACTCAGGATGACATTTTTCTTCCTACAGTGGAAACAATGGGGTTTAAAAATGGCCCCTGAGAACTGACTGCTTCCTGGAAAAAGGTCCTGAAGTGCAGAGGCACCTATAATTTTCTTGATTACTATTCAACCTTAAAGCACAAAGCTCCTATTTTTTTGCTGTTAATAGATTCAACAGCCCTTTAGTTTATATTTAACACATTTTTCATGATGTTTACCTCAGAAGTGTTGATCTGAATTAAACATAACAGCATAATACATGACCTAAGAGACAGGGATAAGAACCGTGAGCAAACCCAGTGGTAACGTTTCACCGTACTGACACGTTCTTAAAAAAACTTGCCATTTCCGCAACTTTCCACAGCTTTCAACAGTCCAGTTTTTTTTTTTCTTCTACTGTGAATATATGTAAAATGACATGGGTGGAAAAGGAGCACCTATGTGCTCTTTTAAATGAGGTGATTGCTTTGCCTCCATGTTGTGTGATTAGATTTGTCTGCTTTTACCTTTGGGGTTGTTATTTTTGTCTTACAGCCAGTATGTAAAAGCTGTGGCTTTAACAGGCACACACAGCAATACACAAAGCCTCTGATTCACACAAAATCTCGCAGCCGCTCGTAGCCATGGATGGACGCCAATATTTCATCTATACTACAGTATTACTCACACAAAATGCACATGCAGCAGCGCACATATGGCAAAGCAATCAGTGGCTCTAAGCTGCAGACACACAAAGATTTGTTGTAATAACTGCTCTTTTTGTAGAGCATGATAAAAGGTTTATAGTAATGAAATGTGTTAATGTTTCTGACTGAAGCTCTTAAAGTACTGAAATACACCCTGTGCACAGCAGCAAATAGCAAATTATGTACATGAAACCAGAAAGGAGTGTTTGATAAACAGCTCTGCAAAAAATAATTACAGTCTGTTGCTGCTGTTCAAATTATTATAAATAGCAAAATTAGATAAATTATCTTATCTTAATGATAATAATAAAAAAGAAAAAGATTCCAGAAGGATATAAATGCTACCGCCTTGAATAATCTACCAATAAATGTAAAATTTTTGGACTAATCTTAGATGTAAAAGATTTGTTTCAACAGTGCCTAAAATCCACTTTAGTGAATTTTTAACACATTAATCAAATAACTGCATAAATATACACAATGTGTTGTGCATATTTCGTTGTCTTTCAATATGTTGGTGTGTTCTATAATATTTTTAATGACAATACAGACAAGGAAAAAACATTTCCACTTGCATGTTTTTTCTGTTTTAGTTTTTTGTCCCTCTTATTTTTTAGATCACTACCAAATGCCAACCTAAGATTGCTAAAGCAAGATAAAAAGTCAGGATTTAATAGAGAGTTGAATTTATGGGGACTTGTCTTTGACCTGATCAAACTAAGACTGAGCTCCTATGTCATGCGGATCATTGTTAAATTTGAGGAAAAAAAGGGGCTGTAAAGCTTGAAGCATCCTTCAAGATGGATGACAGGCAGCTGGTAGCGTTATATTGTGTGGGTGTTTCACTGCAGGAGGGAATTTTGCATTTAATGAAATACATGGCATCACAAGGAAAGAAGATTACATAAAATAACTGAACTGTTATCTTATGACGTCAGTCAGAAAGACACTATTAAATATAGTTTTTAAAAAAGTAAGTTGGGAATTATCACAAAGTTCTGATCTTAGTCTCATAAAAAATATTTGGGGATAAAACTAAGTAATATCTGTGAGAAAGAATGTCTTAAAAACTCCCTCAGACTGCCCTGTTCTTTCATTAGGAAAGGACAAAAAATAATTAAAACTATTAAGAGAAGCTTCCAAAATGCTTCTGCAACAGTTTAAAATATAAGTCTTCCAACGTAAGATAAAGTATATAAACCTCTAAATATATATAAAAAAGTTTTAAAAATGCTGTTTAATAGTTACTAACTCCTATTTTACCATTTAGCAGAAATCATTTTCTTCCTGAGAAACCCAATGTTGAATCCGATTAAATATTGGTAAATAATTAGTAATCGAAAATGTTCCTTTTTTACAGTATATTTAAGCATCTGTTCTCAACTGTGTATCTAATGTTTATGTGCAGCTTTCTGTGCAGGAGGAGCTAACATACTGCAGTAGACCTATAATGATCCTCTTGAGTATAAGTCAAAGAGAAATGGGTAAGGATAAAAAAAAAAAAAGCCTGGATAATTTTGCTTATAACTCTTTATGGATTTAAGTACATTTTCTAAATGAAAAGAAATTATATGGATTATTAAAGAAACTCAATGTAAAAAAGAAATGTTTGCCAGGACAGTTTTTCAAACAATTTCAGTAATCTCTAAATAATTTTCGATGCAAAGCAACTTTTACAAATGCTACAGTATGCTGTAAGATAGGAAGGATAGGATCATTCAAACTAAAACCTTTTATTTATGTATCATTTATTTTAGCCTAGAAACTGGTGGACTGCACCTTCATCAAAGCTTGCTGATTTGTCTCTTAGCTACAGTTTATTTCAGGCATTTTTACTGTCACTTGATGGACTTTCCCACACATACACTCACGGAAAAATAATGCATTACGAGTACAAATCGTTTCCCTTTAGTTATCTGCTGTCATTGTGTTAGTCGTCTCTGTAGAGGTGTCACCGAGGAAAGTTTTACCCTCAGGTCCCGTTCACCATCATAAACCCTTAATCTGCAAAGCACAGTGCATTCCAGCTCTTATTTTATGATGAAATGTCACAGTTTATTCCCTTCTTTTCGACCGCTACTCATTGCCTCCATGCATTTCTCACTATCTTCAGCCAATCCTGTCAGTTCACAGATAACCAGGTGCAGAAATAGAAGCAAAAACAATAAAACATTACTCTGTCACAAAAAAGTAAGACATGTTCAACATGGAACAAGAGCAAATGCAACTGTGAGACAAAAAATGATGGAAAGGTCCTCTTTAGAAGCCAGCTTTTAATGCACTGTTAATAAGTGTTAATATAACTTAAATGGTCTTACAAGGTTAATATCATGAAATCAGTATCAAAAGCAAAAAAATCATAAGAACTACAAGAAAATTGGAAACCATATTGATAAAATTAATAATGTCTTTTTATAGTCAAAACTATATTAATAACTAGTACCAATTTTTTTTTCATTATCACAAAGTAAAACTGAATAACAAATTTATTTTCTAATAGCAACTTAAGTGAAATGCAACTAAATATGACTCAATTATTGTACAATCACATAAATATTTTGTATTTAAATCACTGGTTATCAAACGTTTTGCAAAGTAGGTCGAAATCATAAAGTTCAAATCTCACACTTATACCCAATCCACAACAAAATAAAAATGCTGGCTTTTTTTTTTTTTTTTTTTTTTTTTTTTTTTAAGTGATCTCTTTCCTCTCAATCTGCAGGTTTACTAGTGGTTTCTAGAAATTCTAAATGTAGAATGGGAGGATAATCTTTTATTTATCAGGCTTCTGGCTCCTGTGCAACCAACTACCAGTTTTAGTCTGTGAGGCAGACACGCTGTCTACTTTTAAGCCAAGGCTTAAAACTTTTTTTTTTATAAAGCTTACAGTTAGAGGGGCTTAGGTTATCCTGAGCTATCTCTATAGTTATGCTGCTATCCGCTTACCCTGCTGGAGGACATAAGGACCCATTTTCATCATTCTGCTTCATTCTATCTCTATTCTCCCATTTTGCAGAATTTGTTAGTTCAATCTCTAACATTATGCTCTCTCTCTCTGCTTTTTCTCATCACAGTAGCTTCATCTGGTCTGTTCCTGTTTAGCTGTGACAGCATCCTGGAGAGAAATGTCCGCTGTGCTGCTGCCATCAATTCCTTTGTTTCGTGGATGTTGGAGCTCGGCCTGTTTTTCAGTGTAGCCCTGTTTCTCTGATTGTGATTAACTGTATGTGCTCTCTTTTATCCTCTGACATGGGAGCTGGCTTGGAGCTTGTCTGCCTGGCTGTATGTTTCCTTGACGAGGCTCTTGTGGAGCTGATTGACAGTTGCCTTTTGTATCTCTGCTTCTGTTTCTGTGTGGGCTTCATTTATGGGTATCAAAGTACAGTGGACCAAGTCATGACACAATTTTGAGATGTTCATCTTAGAATCGTTTTATCTTAAAAAGCTTAAGCAAAAGTTCTGTCTGGAAGACTTAATTCAGCCTCCACTCTCATTCAATCACCTACTAATACTAACGCCATGGCCATTTTCATCTGGCCCCCTTCATTCTCTCCATTCCACCAACTGCATCAGGCTCCTGGGGAAAGATGCTTCCTAATTTATTCTCTGTCATAATATCCTGATTCTCTATGCTTGCGTTTTCCACCAGGGCCTGAGCGCCAAGGACTATAGTGCTCATTTCTGTAATTGTGGCTACTATTCTTTATGACACATTCCAGGTACAATTTACATTTATGCATTAATTTGGATTGGTCTACAGATCAATGTATTGATTAGGTTAGGTTGATCAGACCATGAAGCAAATAGAGCAAGGCCAAGAGTAGAACACAGGACATCCACATCGAGGATTATAGCCTTCATAATTTGTTTACTCCCTCCCAGCTGAGCCATTAGCACCCTCCAGTGTTCTTATATGCTCTCTCTATTAGTGTCTTGTATTAATTTGATATTTTTCTCCTTTTTCTATATTTCAACAAAACTTTTTTTTTTTTAGAAAAAAGTAGGAATCACAAATTCCAGCAGATTGTTGTACCATATGCAAAATAAAATCTTTACCTTAGCTTTGGTTCTTTGGAGAAGGTTTGTAGAGAACTGCTGCTGAAGTGCTATGAGTTGGTATTTAGCCTGTGCAGACGTCTTTTCTTTCAGTACATCTTGCCTTCCTAGATTGAATTGAGTTCTGAGAAGGTCTGGATCCCAGGTTTGTATCCCGTCATGTTTATTCTGGTCATTTTTGAGGTTGTTTTTTGTGTGTGTGGGTATCAGGGCGATGTCTATTTCTGAGGTTGGCTGCTGTCAACAGAAAGTCTTGTTGCCATAGTGTTTGCATGCTTGTTTTGTAACAATGTTTTGAGTGAAGTTCACTGGACTTGATTCAAGATTCCCTGACAGAACATTACAATTTAACAAGATAATTAATGTTACTCACTTCACCTGTCAGTGGTTTTAATGTTAGCCAACATCCAGCTCTCGCTCCTGCTGGGATATTTATGGAAACATTTTTGACGCAGTAAAACTCAGAGATTTAGCCCCCACAAATCAGCTCCCTTGTCTGCTGGAGGCAAGTTTCCTGCGTGTCTGCTCCAGACAGCACCGCTTGATACAAGGGGTGATGCTTGGAAATTAGTATGGAAATAAACCTGCCATCATATTGAAAATAATCACTCTGACTTGAAACCCTAACCACAGGTTTCCCTCAAGATATGTCTTGCTCCTGTCTCCCTTTTTTGGAGTCTCTGCTTAGATGTCAGAGATGTGTGATAATGTTATTACTATAGCACTCCACAGCAGGAACGGGGCTGTGTACTCAAACAAGCAAACACACGGACACACATTTTATTAATGTAAAACTAGAGCTGCAATTATGTAAAGCGTAGTTTAAATGCAGAGGCCCCAATTATTACTAGAAGCAGCACTTGTGGGGCAGTGCAAAACGTGCTCGAGTGCACAATATACAGAAATATACACACATGTTCTACCACAATGCCTCTCAATCTCTCTCTTCAATCACTCAAAAAAGGAATAATGACAGGTTTGTGTGTCTGGTTGAAGTATTGCATTTAATATTTCTGTTGTGGAGGCGAATGGGCCGGATGCATGCCAGGGTGAGACAGACAGATTTGGAAATGTTTCTCATATAATCATCCTTTCACCAGAAGGTTAAAAGGAAAAATGCCTCTATATTTTTTTTCCTACAGCCAACAGTGTTAACCACATTGTTGCTAAAAATTGTATTTTTCAAGCAGAGATTTGTGGTCAAATCTAGCAGTTAGCTTTGAAAGAATCTGTCTTGATAACCTACCTCTGCACCAAGGTCCAATGAATCACCTCACACACATAAACAACCAGACCCACATAGGAACCTCAAGTGAGGCAATACAGGTTTAGTTGTAGAGCACACAAGTATATAACATTTTAGCAGTGTTATATTTTTCATGGAGTTTGTCTTTTCTTTATTTCTTTGTATTTTACCTCATAACATAATTAATATATTAACATAAAAAAAAAAATCAACGTATGTTCGCACTAATCCTAAACTTGAGGTTTATTTACTACAGCAAAGATCCAGAATTTTATTAGTTGTTATTGGTATGATAATCCAGATGATTATGTTTTCAGTACACATTTGAACCTTCAATTATAAACATGGTTGTTTCACTCAAATATAGCTAAATTAGTTATTTTAAGCAAAAGGATGTTACTACCATGAGAAATAAAAAAAAATATTGTTGAATTATTCCAACATGAACAATTGGACAAGGTCTTAATTTTTAGATTTTTGCAGGATTTATGTACTTTTTGTGGTATTTAGGATTTTTTCTTGTCTAAACCTAGACCTAGCACCTAGACCTGAATGACGTCCACAGCTAGACGCATGTCTGACTCAGGTCTAAAAGCTCGGCTAGCAGTTGATGAAGGAGGAAAGTTAGGTATACTGTAAGGTCTCCGACAGGTATACTGCTGCTCAAAGGGGCTGACCAGGCAGCATTGGGTGGTGTAGGCCTTAAAAAATTCTAAGTGGAAAAAGTAAGAAACGAATGTTGGTGAAAAAAACTTTTTAAAGGAAAAGTCTGGTCATATTAGGAATTCAAACGTCTGAAAGTACTTTAAATATGAAATTATTACATAATGTTAAATAAATTATAAGTGTGTTTAATAAAGATACATTTCATTTGAATGTGCTTTGCTAGAGACATGCATGTTTGTCAAGGAACACCACTGCCCCCTACTGGTTTGCAACATCACTGTGTGGTATTGGCTGTTGAGCAAGCCCCAACGCGCTATTATACAAGTCATCTTGAAAACATTGTTCTTTGAAATGCTGGCTACATATTACGTGTTTTTTTTTCTCTGGCTAGAAGTTCGATGGCAAATCCTCCATCTTCAAGTTGGTAATCCAACAACTAGGACTGCAGTAATCTGTCCGTGGAGGATCATGAAATGGAAAGGTAGAATAACAAAACATTTTTCACCTTCACCCGATGATTACAACATCCAGCTGACATGCACATGGGCATTGTCAGTTTAACCATAGCTCTCGCAAATTTCATTGGTGTCTTCTTAAGATCTTAAATAATTGTTGTTGATTGCCGATTAACATTGAGTAACATTACTGCCGGAAGATGTCAGGAGTGAGGTGTTACTATATTTGGGCAAAAATGGCCAGTCCTGGACTTAGTAAAAGCATTGAAAATTATTATTTATATTTCTTTTCTTATTAACACTAAATTCATTAAATCACCATGAACGTATTAGCTTTAGGTATACATGATGATCCATTGATCATTCCTTGCTGACCGGATTTTTCCTTTAAAATCACGTCTTGAAAAAAATGGAAAAATACCCTGAAAGATGTATCCTTCCAGTGATTATCTATTGCAAAGTTTCCCAAAATTTTAGGTATTTAATGTAGAGCAAAAAAAACAACTTAAAGTTAAAGTCAAGTAAAAATAAGGGATATTAAAACAGCAGCAACAGCCGCTTAAAACACCACACTACACAAGGAAGTAGAAAACACAGCTGTTTACAAAGCCTTTTCATGTTGTCACACAATGTGTTGATAGTGGCTATAAATATCAGCTAAATCATTGTATGTCTGTAGATGATTACCTTTGCATACTCTTGCCAGCAGGAGCTGCTGCTTGCTCGCCATGTTTTCCACATGTACCCATCCGCATAATTTCCCTAGGTGTTCCCAGGTGAAATCTTGTTCACATGTATTTCGTCCTCGGACCTCGTTGAAATGTCAAGCATAAACCAAGCTTAAGTCCAAGTCTACGGTTCTCAACCGGAAAAAAGGTGTCTTGCCCTCTTTAGGTCAAATTTGTGTTGTGGAAGAAAAAAAACCTGGTCCCAAATTTGGAAAGCACCAACTATAGTACTGTGTGCCAACAGCCTTATATAAGTCACCCTGTTGATACAAAAGTAGAATTGTATACCTATCTATCTACTTGTTTGGTTTGTCATTAACTAAACTAGACAAATTGAGAAATAAAATTGTTTCTGTGAAAATCTTTCTGAAAAGACCCGCCCTCATCACTTTTGAAAAAGGTGCACATGCAGAACCCTATACCCGCTCTTGAGAGGTAACATCTATTAGAAGCATGCGAGACCATGCTCAAGCCCATTTCTCCTCATGCATGCTCTGTTTAAAAGTTGCTGTTTGCATCCCTCATACAAGCTTACTTTCCAAAAGAAGAAGAT
Source organism: Cyprinodon variegatus (assembly GCF_000732505.1). NCBI lineage: Eukaryota > Metazoa > Chordata > Actinopteri > Cyprinodontiformes > Cyprinodontidae > Cyprinodon > Cyprinodon variegatus. The sequence goes on along the minus strand of NW_015151065.1, from coordinate 20,197 downwards.
TTGCAATTTCTCCCACTATGTCAGACTAACCAGTAAGTGAAAATGGGGACGAGCAAGTAGGACGGCCTTACCTAAACATATCACCAGAATGATTGACAATTAGGAGGACCACTTATTTTAATGATCCAGCCGGAAGAGCATCTTCCACTATACCTTAAAATAATCCTTTTTTTTTTTAGAATAGATAATGACTCAATTAAAAAGCAGTGGAAAAAGCTGTCAGGTAAAAGAAAAGAAAGACATTAATTTGCTTCCAGGTAACCATAATTTTTGTTCACAAACAACCATCAAAACTAACAGCCTTGTATATAAACGCCAAGAGCTTATACCTGACGATATACAAGGAACTATTATATTTAAAATACATTACGACTGCAGAATACAAATAAGATCATCCATTTGAGACTCTTCAAAGATATTGTATACACAATATATATTTTCTCTCCAAGATTTCCATTCAACTGTGCAATGTTTAGAATTTCATATACAGTATATTTACCTGAATTGTGGTAAAATATCAAAAATGCTTGCTTATATGCACAACTTGCCTATGACAGCTTCTTAGTCAGGGCCACACCACCAACGCCACCGTCTGACACACACCATCAGCTCCTGATGGGGGGAAAATAACCTTAGCAATTTCCAACAGCTCACTTAGAATGATTTAATACCAGGCAATATTACTTGGTTCTTAGGAGTTAAATGTGATATATGGAGGGTGCTTTGATGAAATACTGGCATCCTTTTCAAAAGCCAATAGAAACCGATGGTATAATTCCAACATTTTCAGCTTTATTATTATTTTTGGGGGCATTTTATACTTAATTTGCAGTCAAATCAATAGTTTTTTTTTTTTCTGGACACACTTTCTCTTTTTTGCTAATGGACACAAAGAAATCTAAAGTAAAAGTAAGTTAAAGTCCAAAGGGATTCTGGGAATTTACCATAAAAAGATCATTAGGATATACTAATGATCTTAGTATTAGGACATTAGGAAATACTTTTAGGATATCATTAGTTAAAAATGTTTATGTTTGTCTTTAGCTGTTGCTTAAAGGATTTACGACCAGGTTCATTACAAATAATGAATCAAGGATCTCCAGTTTTGTTTTGTTGTTGTTGTCTGAGATAGTGGAGGTGGTTTTGTTACATAATCAAGCACCTGTATCAAAAGAATGTGGGTTCAATTAAAATAAACTAGTTTAAAGTTGGCTTAAATCAAAGAAGATATTCACACAATATATCAAATCCTAAATTCCACACCCTCCAACAAAATATGTGAGAGAAACATCAGTAATAACACATAAAACAATTATATTTAACATTTTAAAATAAACAGTATGTGCTAAGTATAAATACACTGCTCAAAAAATGAAAACACATAAACAACACAATATAAATACAACTAAATCAAACTGTTCACTTAGGAAGCAATACTGATTGACAATCCAATGGAATAGACATCAGGTAGAAATCGTTTGCAATTAACAAGACACATTCATTAAAGCAGTGGTTCTGCAGGTAGGGACCACTACCACTATGATTGTATTTATTTTGTCTGGTTGTGCTTTCACACTCGTGGGAGCATGGGGTTCTCCTATACTAGGACAATGCTAGATCTCATGAGCAGGGGAGCTGTATGGGGGGGTGGGGGAGTTAGGACAATTCTAAGGGCCGTTGACGCAGGGGGGGACCAAAGGCAGAAGAAAAAAATTGTCCCGCATCCTAGCTGCATTGTGTCAGGTCTCGCTGTCTATTGTATTAGGTTGATACGTTTTTAATTTTCAAGAAAAAAAAGGATTACTTTTTTATTAGCTAAATGCTAGTAGATGTTTAATATGATATTTACATTTAATATAATCGGTGTCAATATTAAAACAGTTTAGTTAGATTTTTATATTCAAATTAAATTACAACAATTAAAAGACATCTATAAATCTTGATACATGTCTTGTCATTACACGCACAGATTCATGAAAAATAAGTTCTCAGGGCCAGCATAAAAGTTCAGGGCCCAATATCAATTTCTTTCATGGGGTCCCAAATTCCTGGCGCCCCCCCTGGTCATAAGGGTGGAGTGTGTCAGCAGTTCCTGCAACATGAAGGCAGGAAGCTATGGACTGTTCCATTCGTTCCCAAGACCCGAATTTGATTGAGCACATCTGTGAAATCATGTCTTGATCCATCCATGTTGCACCGCAGACTGTCCAGGAGTTGGTGGAAGCTTTAGTCCAGGTTTATTCAATTTTACTAGTATTTTGGTGCTTATTGTGTGCATTTCTACATGTATGAACATGGATTTTAAAAATTAGTTCCTGATATGCTTTGGGGATCTAAAAAAATCTGTAGCAAAATCTTATAAGATAAATAGATATTTTGTGTTCAAAGATTTAAATCTAATCCTTTTGCATAGCAACACCAAAACTTGGATAGGAACTTTAAACGGTGAAGATACATTTTCCACTCCAACACCACTGCTGGAAAAGAAACAATCAGGCTGCCAGCCCAATTTCCAAAGTGAAGCAAATTACAAATTTTACTGAGCTTTTGTTTATTTATTTCCTTTTACATCTCCTAAGAATGACAATTTTCACAGTTGGTCTTCATTTTGCCTGGTATATGGCTCAGAATATAGTCAAACCTCTTAGCCTTGTTGATTCAGAAACAAATAAATAGCTTTGTAAGTGAAGCGGTCTACAGTCTCTATGCTTATTCTGTATTTTCTATTCTTACCTCATTTCTCTTGGGACAATTTGACGGCCAGGAAACATTTTTCGGTGTAGCGGGCCATGGCCTGTTGTTTGCTGCTCCTGATAAATTAAACAGTGAAGCCTGAGCTGCTGCTGTGCACATCTAGCATCAACAGCTGAAGGGAAGACATTTAAAACATCAAACTAAAGTTGTTTTTTATTCAACAACACCACGTACACAGGAGGAATCGGAAATTGTATAGTTTAATTTACTCCCTGCATCACTTATGCAATATATATATATATATATACTTTTGTTTTATTATAATTTTTTTCATTCTTATTAAATAAGTATTAAATATGTTGTGAAAGTAAATAAATTTTTTATGGTAATATAATCTGACTCTATTGCTATAATGACAATTTCCATCTGGTTTACTTGATCACATCTGATTGCAGCTTAAATGACTGCTAGGAGAAGTGTGAATATGACATCTTGTTTGCTACAGTTAGTTGAGTAGATAAAAATTTTTTTAATAACATTATAGGGTGAGAAGAATGTCTAAATCTGCTGCTTCACCCAATGACAGATCAAACTACCGTAAATCTGAGTAATGCAAGAATTGGAGGACGTTTCCTGTCCTTGAAATTTTAAATAAACCATGCCGGAATTACAGAAACATACACCTTCCACGTACATTATAATTATCCTGACACATAAGATACGTGTATTCAACAAAAAAAAGATTAAATCAGCTGCAATCACACGTTTCACTGTTAAGTAAAAGTCCAGTGGCCTCTGGTGTTCTAGTTAATACTGGTTTTTGGTTACATTGGCAAATAAAACTGTGTTTGGTGTAAAAGTAACTTCTAAATATTGTTTAAAATAAAAAAATATTCTTGAAAAACTGCTTGTTTGGTAGGATTCTGTGCATATATCATAATTACTGTATTGAAATTTTGTTTTATGACAAACATACTTTATAACATAATAATTATGCTCAAATGCTGTGACCCTCAACATACATGCAACCTGGTTATTGTAAGAAGTGTGCAGCTAATTGTTGAGCTCAGTAATATTTTATGATGGTTTATTAATTGCTTTTCTCGAAAACATAACTAATAATAAAATATTCTTATTTAGATTATATTTATTCCCTAGATTGTCCCTAAATTCTGTAAGGACCAATATATTAGCCTAACAACTACAGATATAAGCTTAAATTAGCTGTTATAGTCAACATGTTTTATACGAGTGTAGGTTAAAAAACTAATTATAGTAAAATATTTTTGTTTCACACTTTTCTAATTTATCAGGTTGATGTAATTACCATGTTGCCCAAAAGTTGCCTTTTTCATGTCTTAATGCATAAGATGTTTCATTGTGGCTTCCAAAAAAATGTGGACCTTCATCTTACAGTAGGTCAAAGATTGTTGACACCACAACACACAACAATCTGTGTAAAGCTATGATGGATATATTAAAAGCACAGTTTTATTACTTTTGTCCAGACCACAGCATTATCATTATCTTCATTGCTTCTATTCTGTCTCAAAAATAAGATATTCTTCTGATGTGGAGTAATGGGAGACCAACTGGGACTATCGTTGACGGTGGGTCTGGAGATAAGATTTATGGAGACTCGGTTGGAAATGAGGATGATGGTGACTTGGTAGATAAACGACAGAGGTCCCTGAGGATAAAGCGATGATGATGGCTGCCATGATGGCAAAGATGGTGATATCGATGGTGGTTGTTTAGACAAAAACTCTGGAGGCAAAGGTGATGGGGATAGAAATGATGGTGGTATTGCTAAAGATAAATGTGATGGCATTACATACATGTACCTCTGCTCTGTTAAAGAACATGGCAGCAAGGGGGCAAATACAGTAGTACCCTGGAAATTATGGTGGCTCAGAAGATGATGGTGATGGCAGCATCTGAGGTGAAGGCAAGAAAGATGGAGATGGTGATTACCCTGATGATGTCATCTTGCATGGAGGTTATTGCTCTGGAGATAACGCTGGCATATCAGGAGATGATGATGGCATTGCTGAGGTGAAGATGATAGATACGCTTCTAGATCAATAAGGGTTGAGATGTTAAAGGAGGAGGACGAGCTGCTCTAATGAAGAAGATGGTAGTGTAGAAAAATACGATGGCTTTAATCATGCAGCTCTGCATAAGACTGCTCAGGTGAGACTGGCCTATTCTAATGAAAACTGTTGCTGAGGTGAAGAACAAGGCATCCCTGGGGTAGATGAAGTAGGCTGCTAAGATGGAGATGAGGAGGATGAAATCAATGCTGTAGCGGATTCAACATCCCTGTGGCTCTAGTAGCGGCCCTGTGTGGGCATTAGACCCAAGAACAGAGCTTGACCACCAAAGTATGATGACACATTTCTGCCTAAAGAGACATCCATGGGTGGACCTATGGAGAGAGAAGGAGATGCATCAACTAGAAACAGGCAAGCCAAAATCCTATCATGACATCTCGTTGTTTTATGTGTGTTTCCAAACAAACTAAACATCGATCTAACGGTGATTACAAGAACTCTTGATTAAAAGCCAAAATGTTTTTCGGATAGATTTATAGTGTCACTGAAACCCCCTATTGCTTCTGATAAACAAAGCTGATCTTCTTGAATTATGCCTCTATTACCCTAGCACATGCACATAGTCAACTACAATCTCTGAGGCATACATAGACAGTCTACCTCATTGCCAATGATATATGTCACCAATACAGACAGCATTGATTAGTGCAGCAGAGCAGCACTAAATATCTTCCTGTCAACTGTATATTATTTTGCTCTGGGTGTGTGCACAGAAAGTCAGCAATGTGATAAGTTCAATGAATTGTAGAGCAAACTCTCCATTTGCATTTTTGTTTACAAGTATCCTCGATGTCCTTTGTTCACCTCGTCCTATAACTATAAATACTGTCTGTACCTGACTCATTCTGTCACACCCACAAACACGCACACGGCCATAACCATAATTTGTGTCTAACTGCAACACCCTGCCCAAGGTACGAGGCTATTTATATATGCATTTTTCATGCAAAAGAAGAACTGCATCAACTTAAAACCCCAACACACATAATTGTACTGCATAAAGCACGAGTGCCTTGGTGTAAATATTAGGCCAGGATAGTTAATAAAGCACGTCTCTGCAGGTCACAAGGCTAAGGTGTTTTTTGCAGGGAGCCTTGAAGCCCAACAAAACAGGTAGGTTGGAGGTCACTGAATTACTGTAGGCATTTACAACATCAGGGACCTCATATTGCAGAAGACCACCATTTAGTAGTATTCAATGATAAAGCTCATGCATGCCAATACCTGGAGTTCTATATCAGATGTGAAACAAATAGGTGAATATTCTTCTCTGAAAAAATTAAGTTTACATTTTTGTGACATTACACAGAAAAACATGTAATCTTTAATCTACAGTGTGAAGACTGTATTTATTACACACTGTACCTTTAATTTTCACAATCCCTGGTGAAAACAGTTAAATGTGGATTGTGCACAAATAATATGAAATAAATTAAGAAATCAAATGTTTTTACCACATCCTTTTCATGTGCTATTACAGGACCCATTTACCATATGTAATTCACTTGTAACTACACAATGAAATGTTTGTGTGCTTCTCATGTGTGACAACAGAGCAATACAATCAAGACCAGTGAGTTACATGTTTTTTCATCATATATACCAAATGGTTAAAAAATGTACAAATATATTTGACGTTTTACAATACTTTAACTTAGAAATGCAATTCAAACACTACAATAGATCCTCATCGGTCTAAAAGGAAGTTTAACATAAGAAATGCATTGCAAAACAAGGTTCTCCTATAATATGAAGCATAGAGACCATAGGGACTTCATTTGTTACTACAAGTTTGCTTTTTTATCAATTCAAATGAATCCAGTTTATTTATATAGCGCCAATTCACAATCTTAAGGCACTTTACAGAGACAATTCAACCACATCAGTCAGACAGGTTCAAAGTTTTCTATTAAAGGAAAACCGGCTGATTGCATCGACTCATTGACTCAGAGACAATCCCTCAAACCAAGCGTGCTTGTAGTGACAGTGGAAAGGAAAAATGCCTTTTTAACAGGAAGAAACCTCCAGCAGAGCCAGGCTCAGTGTGAGGGGCCTTCTACTGAGGCCGATGGCTTCTTACAAATCTATCCACCTTTATTCATAGGTTATTTGAAGAGAGGAGGGGTTTCCCTGAACATATGTCTTAATAGCAATTTAGACTTCTAAAAATATAGACTTTCTTCTAAAATGTTTTTTTTACTTCCACTTTATATTTATAACCTGTTCCTAAGATGCTTTGTTCTTTTGGTTCTTTGTCAAATCTGCCTGTATCCGTGTTTTTCACTCTCATGATCTTTGTAAAAGTTGCTGTTCCATTTAGTTTTTGCTACCACATTATACCCATAATTATTAATATTTTATGTCGTTTATCAAGTTATTTCACATTTTGAAAGCAATTTTTTTTCTTGTCTCTGATGCCTTAATTATTTAATGTGAACTATTTTAATAACATAATCTTTTCAATAAACAGTATTTTATTGCTACATTAGAATATAGTTTATTTTTCATATTCTAACTGTGTAAATATTGTGTATCTATCTAAATGGAAAAATAATAGTAACCTCAGAGACTGGTTCAGAATCTGAATTTACACACGACTCACATATTAGACAAATAACATGTTCCAAACCCATATGTTGCTGATATACAAAGCTTTTTTTTTTTCTTTTTTTTTTACAGTTGTATCATGTTTCCAATGTAATTTTTAGCATGTGGTACTTCATCATGTGCTTAATGGATTTCATGTGTGATCACAAGCAGTTTGCACATATGAATTTCTTTTTAAAACTCCAGCAAACAGAGATTTTAATCTTCACTTAGAGTTTACGTGGATCTCTTATATCTTCAGATCCTATACCTTACCTATCCTATCTTTTAGATTTTAAGAACAGAGAGTGGTAAAACATTTGCGTTCAAAGCTGAACAAATGCCTTTGGGGAACAAGCCCCAAAGGCACACTTTGCAGCAGAGCTTAGAAAAATCCCGGAGGCACCGCTTTCGTCTGAGTCACAGTTATGGGTGGATTTAATGACCCTTGGTATTTTGCAGTATGTAGCAGATAAATCAAAATGAAAAACCTAAAGCGACCCGACTTCCTGATATGTCAGCTCCTGTCAGATTTGCCTCTAAGCTGCAGGCGAGCTACCAGGACCTCTGACATCTTTCCACTGAGTTAAGGGGAAAAAATGCAGTGAAATTCAATGAAATAGTAACTGCAGTATCACATTATCCCCTATCTGATGATCGTAGCATATTCAAGAGTTTGCTTTTAAAAACAGAACAGGTGATAATCTGTATTTTCTTTCACATTCAGGGATAATCCCCAATGAGTGACAAATCCTGAAGCTGAATTAGCATTAATTGATGACCAAAAAATATAGCAGACAGTTTGAGGGTAAAAAAATGTGTGGAGAAGATTTGGATCAGGTTTAGGTTAAAAAAATAAAACTTCCCCAAGTTTTAATGTCTCTCAGAGGACTCGTCATTTCATCATCTCAAAATGAAAAGAGTATTCCTTACCTTTAGATATGACAGGCGGGATGAGTAGAGCATTAATTGGAGAAGCAGTCAAGGGCCCTGTGGTCACTTTGGCGTAACTAGAGATCAACAGCTCAGTCAGAAGAATCTGTTGACAGAACAACCATTTGTTCAGTGAAAAATTCTGGAGGTTGTGTTAAGTACTGTAATGACACACTGCTCATTGACACTCAAATAAAAATATGTAGAATATATGAAAGAACTAGGTGTAATAAATTTATTTCTTCTGCAAGGAACTTGGTAACACTTAAAGGGACAGTGGATGATGCTAAATAAATGACTGATTTACACTTAAACAATGGAATGAATCAAAGCATATTATTGCATTAAAATAGTCTAGTTAAAGTCTTTTTTTCTTTTTATATAATTAAATAAAATAATAAAATTAAATCCATATCTGAATCCAGGGGATAATCTGCGGCAGGAATAAATACTCTCTACCCAACTGAGCTTGAGTAATAAGAAAGTTTCAGTCTCTAGATGTGAAACGCTAGTAATGACATTATCCCCAAAAAACTCGTACCTGTATATTGAGCAAAAGTTGGTTCTACAGGTACTAATTATAGATTTACGAGGCAGTAAAACATATTAATGGGATGCTTTACATCGGAGGTCTTCAACAGGGGGTCCGTGACCCCTAGGGAGTCCACGGAGGTACTGCATGGGGGTCGCCTAGATCAGACTTTTTTTTTTTATATTCCCCCCTGCAATTTTTTCCACTAAATTAAATGTCTTTAAATCCACATTAACAGGAATTCAACACACTGTTGTAAACAGATAAATGGAGGCAGAAGATGTCTTTTAGTCATCAATGCACACATTCAGCGACACACAGGAGCTCTTTCAAGGTGGGCAACGTTTCATTCACACCACCTGTCCCATCAACCAGGAATCGGAATCAGAAATACTTTAACAATCCCAGGGTCAAATTACTTTTGTTACATTACTCCATCTGTAATAGAGTGACTATAGGACCAGTTTGATATAACACAGTTTCATACAATATATATAATTAGAGGGTCCCCACTCCATTTCGGATCAGTTTGGGCATCCTTGGTCTGGAAAATGTTGAAAACCACTGCTCTACACATTGTTTATCTGCAAAATGTTCTTCTTGTCCCACATCACAGTCATACACCCCTTTGAAAAGAAGTTTATAATATATTCTAGTTTATGGTCGTGACATGACACAAAGGTTAACAAGATACATACTTCTAGGAGGCAGTTGAAAGTCTAAATTGTGTGCTAAGACAAGATAAGGTTTTGAATATCTTAATGATATTAAAAATCTTTGCAAAAGATTTAAAGAAGCTCAACAAAGGGATAAATGTCAGCTCCGTGTGGGAACCACTCTAGAACCTGTGAGAATTGTTCATAAATTGAAGAGCATCCTCCTCAGAAGACTGGTATACAACAACAGAGTATCTTCAGTCCAGAACCAATACAAGAGGGAACGCTGCAGAATATCATTCCTGCCTCCAGCAATAACTTAGAAGAAACAACAACAGATAAAAAAAAACTGTTTAAACAACATTTAATTTCCCTGTTGGATCAATGAAGTGTTGTGACTTGAACTGAACTGAAATCTGCTGCATGATGAGCTTTCTTTTAAATGGATCTCAAAGCCAAAGTAGCCAAAAGTTCTCCATTGTAAAATTGTAACATTTATAACAAACATAAAAAATATAAAGTTCTTTGCATCTTTATATTTAAATACATTTTCCATTCATCATTAGTAGATTTTATTTCATGAAACACAATAACCTTGTAATCTGAAGCAGCTTCCACTCCTGACAAATATGCTGTTCTATCAAATTTTAAACAGTTGTGCTGTTTTTCCTTATTTTTTTCAATTCAATTCGATTCAGTGTATTTATATAGCGGCAATTCACAACACGTCATCTCAAGGCACTTTACAATTCAACCAGATCATACAGTCAAATGGATTAAAAGTTTTTTATCTAAGGCAAACCAGTTAATTGCATCGACTCATTGTCTCGAATGCAATTCCTCACACTAAGCATGCTTGTAGTGACAGTGGAGAGAAAAAAAACTCCCTTTCAACAAGAGGAAACGTCCAGCAGAACCAGGCTCAGTGTGAGTGGCCATCTGCCAAGGCCGACTGGAGTTCAAGGAGACAGAAGCAGAGATACAAAAAGCAGCTGTAAAAGGTGGCCCCATCCAGGAAACACACAGCCAGGCAGACGAACTCCGAGCTATCAGAGGATGAAGAGAGTGACTGGCTCACAGTTAAAGAAACAGGACCAAACTGAAAAACAGGCCCATCTCCAACATCTATAAACAAAGGTGTTGATGGCAGCAGCACAACTTATATTTCTCTCCAGGATGGTATCACAGCCAAACAGGAACAGACGAGGCAAAGCTACTATGAGAAAAAGCAGAGAGAGCAGAACGTTAGAGATTAAACTAATAGATTCTGCAGAATGAGAGAATAAAGATAGAATGAAGCAGAATGATGAAATGGGGGTCCCTATGTCCTCCAGAAGTCTAAGCCTATAGCAGCATAACTATAGAGATAGCTCAGGATAACCCGAGACACTCTAAATATAAGCTTTATCAAAAAAAAGTTTTAAGCCTTCCCTTAAAACTAGACAGGACTTCTGCCTCATGGACTAAAACTGGTAGTTGGTTCCACAGGAGAGGAGCCTGATAACTAAAAGATCTGCCTCCCATTCTACTTCTAGAATTTCTAGGAAGCACTAGTAAACCTGCAGATTGAGATTGAAGTGCTCAGTTAGGGACATACCTGAATCTGTAGAGCTTTAAAGATCATTTTAAAAGAAAAAGCCAGACTACTTAGTTCTTTTGAAATATTGCATTTTTATTTTGATGTGCATAGGGTATAAATGGGAAATTTGAACTTCATGATTTTGACCTACAGTACATGGCAAAACGTTTTAACAATTTAACAATTTAAATACAAAATATTTATGTGGTTATATAGTGATTGAGTCATTCTTAGATAGGCGTTGACAATTGAAAATATTTTTTTTTTAAGTGCAAAGTTTGCATATACACAACTCCAGGTAACCGCTGGCTGGTTCTGACAATTTCTAATCAAATACTGAAGGAGGATTTTAAATTCTATTCTGGATTTAACAGGAAGCCAATGAAGAGAAGCTAGGATAGGAGAGATATGATCTCTCTTTTATCATCAGCAACAGTGGAAATTAATCCCATGCTGTCTAATATTTCTACCAATTGGGAGCATATATATAGTAAAGAGAATTGGTCCTAGCATTGATCCCTGTGGTACTCCACAGGTAACCTTTGAGCATAAGGAAGATTTGTCATTAACGTGAACAAACTGAAATCGATCAGATAGATAAGATTTAAACCAGTCTAGTGCTGTTCCTTTAACTCCTAACAAACATTCAAGTCTTTCTACAAAAATATTATATCATATTTTCCATATTTTTATTTAATATTTTCCAGCTTTTATTGTCATTACACTGTCATAAGTACTGAGCAATGAAATTAACTTTCTGTATTTAACCCATTACCTTGGGGAGCAGTGGGCTGCCATTGTGCGGCATCCGGGGAGCACAACAAAACGAAAAAACCAATATAAAGAGATAGAACGAGTGTAAATTACACTTGAGTTTCATTATTTTATGAAATACATGGTAAAAGAGCATGTGGAACTGGAACCCCTGTAGTTGCTTCTTTATCTGTAAGTGTTTGAGAAAGAAAAAAACAAAAAAAGAACCAGATGGGCAGCTGATAGCTGACTAAAATACTGGCACATTAGGTACTTTGACTCATTTCCTCTTAAAACTGTTTGTTCATTACTGATCTACAAAATGCTAACATCAGTTTTTCAGAACAACTTTAGAAGTATGGAAGAACATCTGTATTTAACTCAGTGGTCTCAAACAGAAATTACTTTCTTGTCAAAATCTAAAAAGTTCTGCTAATAAGCTAATGTAAGGTGTGTTGAAGCATAAGCAGGGTGCCAAAAAATGTTGAAAAAGGGGGATCCTAGGGGCCCTTGATGGACAGGGGCCCATAGAACCCCCTAAAACACATGTAATATTGACAAAATGATATGACACTCAGCAATATGCTTACAGTAACACATATATTTTATTTACAACGTGTCTGTTTTGAAAATATTTCAGTCAAGAGCTGTCTCTCATCGATAATATTCAAATGACAATATTCACGTTTTTCATTTTAAAGTCATCCTTGAAGGATTTTATATATTTAAAGAAATAGATGTGATTTGGAACGGACTATGATTCTTTATAATAGATAATTAAATCTAGAATAATTTCATTGCATTTTATAGATTCCTATACCAAATAACTGTTATGTTTCCTTTTCAAAATACGGGAATGATAGGAAAACATATCAGTATGATGCGTAATCTTATGTAAAACAAATTTCAAATTTTGTGTTAGCCTATTGGCTGGCTATATGGAGAACAAATTAGATTTTTCATTGGGGCCAAAAATCTCTGGTGGCCCTCCTGAGCATAAATGCTGCTGCACAATGTGTACTGGCTTAGTGATGTAAGCCATGGCCTTTGTCTTTAAAAGTATTAGTGCATACAATGTGGTCGGAGTGATGTCCCCATTTCTAACAAGTCAGTGTTCTGTATTGTTTAGAGTGTAATAAATTATATATAGAAAACCACACATTAAATACAAATTAGTTTTTTAATTTAAGTTAATAAGTTAAACACAGAGCATGTGTGTGTTATACCCACTGAGCTGTGTGTAGGTTTGTGTTGCATTGGTGCTGCTCTCTCCTCCTCTTCTCCATATGTGTCAAGCTCTAGTTCTCGAGGGCTGATGTCCTACTCCTCTGGTAAGTTTTCCCTGCGTAATCTGAATCAAATAATTAGGTTCTTAGCAGGAAGCTGGAGAACTTGATTGCAACTGAGGAGGTAATTAAGCCATTTAAGTTGGACCAGGGGAAATATCGGAACGTTGCAGGATACCGGCCCTGGAGGACTTGAGTTTGACATTCCTGCTGTAAGGTGTGACTGATAGGTGCTGCTCTCCGGGTGTTTTTCCATCTACCCCCTAATAAGTGGAGCTTTATAAGGACCTGGAACCTGGTTGAAGCCTGTGTTCACACAGTTATTTGCCAACCGCAATAAAACTCCACAAGAAGAAGGACGCTTCCAGCATGGTATGCCTGACTAAGTTTGCAGTTATTGCTTTTTTTTAAGGCTTAGACTGAAATAACCTCCTGTGTGTTATCTCCTGTCTTAGACGCAACAATGGTTAAATCCAAGCCCTATGTCTTACTCTGTCATCCAGTAAGAAACTCCTCTATGTGCACTCAGCTATAGCCTCCCTCTCCAGGTGCGGATCTAGAAGGGGGAACAGGGTGGCCATGGCCATCACTAGCCATTGGCCTCCCCTATCAGTTGATTTGTTCTTCTCAATTGGATGTAATTCACTTCTGGATCAAGCAGTTCTCCTCTAAACCAGAAGCTGGCAGCATTGATCCCAAGCATATATCACATATATCACATATATCATATATCACATATATCACATATATCATATATCACATAGAACTAAAATTAGACTAAATTAGTTTGAACAGCACCAATATAGAAATATTTGTGTAGATTTATTGGCAAGGTCCTCATGATTGTCTGGTCCTTCTTCAGTGATTTATTTGGAAAGTATAAGTGTTGAGCATGTTCATTTACCTGCTTGCTTTACTGTGATCAGAAAAAAATGACTGGAAAATGTTTTTAGCACCTAACAGATTTCGGCAACATCCATGAAAAGTGCTGCACTCCCACTTGTACCTAATATTTTGTCCGTGTGGTGTTTTGTTGATATGTTATGTTATGCAAGTCACATGACTAGATCTAAACCAATGTTTTATGTACTTGGCCTGGACAATTATGATAAACGTGTGACACCAAAATGAGATTAAGGTTTAAATCTTCTATGTCTCAGCCTTTACTCTGGAGCAATAAGATATAGCATAAGTCGATTTAGCCTACTTTTAGGTTTCAGAAAAGATCTCAACAAGCTCTAATATTATTCTCAGAATTTCTCAACTTTTGTCTCTTTCTGTCCTAAGACTTAAAACAATAATAATTCAAAGCCGATCAACTAGTCCTTGCCTTTTTGGATTCAGGTTCCTGTAGCTAAAAGATAGCCTTGTTAAGGCTCCAGCAACCTGGTATTTGATTGTCATTTGACAAAGGAGGTAAACCTGGACATTTCTCCTGTGTCTAATGATAATAAATTGTGATGTGACATTGGCAAAAACAACTAGACAGAAGAGAGCTCACAGGTACAAACAAGACTAAATCATATTGGGAGAAAAAAATTATTTAATTAAATTATTTAATTATTTAAACTGTACAGTGAAAGAGGGAAAATACCTCTAAGAAAGGGAAATAAAATAGTGCAGTTATTAATAAGATTGAATATTCAGGTAAAAAAAAGAATTGATTCTAAAAGAAAGAGTAGTAGTTTCATTCAAAGATAGAAAACACTGAAATACTAAAAACGATCAAAGGCTTTAAGGATTGGTTAGTAGCAGCGCAAGATGTAAAATAAACGTTAATTTCAACATGACTAGACAATTTTACAAGCTATTGTAAAATTTGCTCTCAGTGTATTAAATGTGTTAGTTTATAAAACTCTAAATTTGCATTGATCTGCCCTGATAGTTCACCTTAATAATTCATGTCATTCACATGCTTACTGTAACTCTTCCTGGTTCCTAATCACTCATCTCATCCACCTGTGCCTTTATATTCGCCTCAGCCCAGCTATTGAGGCCAGATCATTGGTTGCTTTCTGTTTGTTCCCTGTTTGATGTCTTTAGGTCCTGTTTTGTTAGTTTGATTTATTTTATGGTTCATGTCCCTGTTCCAGTGAGGAGATTATTCGCGAGCCAGTGTGTTCAGGCAGGTTTATTCCCTAACCAGTGATGAGAGCGTTTCAGCGTTTCCTTTGTGATTCTCTACCTGTCTGTTCTGTTTGCCTGAATCTCCTTTGGACTCCAGCTGGATTTTGCCTGTCTGTGTCTGTGCCTGTCTTTGTCTGTGCGTTTCTGTTTGAGCAGTCTGAACCTGCCGTGATACTCTGAGGATTCCTGGAAGCCTGGACCTCTCTGTTCCTGTTTGGGTTGTAACCTCAGACTGGACTGCGGACTCCTGGATTCCAGAACTACTCTAGTTTAATCTGAATTCCTGTCCTGGATCGGAGTCCTGCCTGTTCACTGGACGGCATCTCGTTGGCAGCGGATCGGCTTATACTGCCTATGATTGAGAAGATGGATTCTGATATTGTCTCCTGTCAGATCATTGTGGTCACTTACCTGTGTTTCTCCCTCCAGAGTGTCAGTGATTGGATGGTGCCCCGCCCCCCTGCTGCAGCCGCTGCTGTCACAGTTCCACAGTTCAGTGCTTTTGTTTTGTTCTGTTCGTTTATTTTAATGAAAGTTTTGACTGTTTCATCTTGAATACTGGGTCCATCTGTCCCGTTTCATGACAAAATTTCAGCTGATAAAAGTATAGTGGATTCCGATAACAATTGTAATAATTTTATGTAATATTCTATTTTTAGGAGTTCTGAAAAAAGTATATATACATTTTTTATTACGGGTAATTCTTTAGGATGCCCTTTTATGAGAAGCATACATTATGACAATACATAATTTCCTTTTTGTTTGTTTAAATGATTTTTCCTGACATTTGCATTCATTTTGTTATAAAGAAAATTTCCATTGTTGCCTCTAGTATCCAGTGTTTATATGAATGAATTCACAGTGCAGCTAGACTGGTGCAGTCCCCTATCCTGTTGTTCAGAAGTCTGTGGGTCTTGGAGTGAGAAGCCTGCTCCATGCAGATAACCAAGTACTGCTGTTCTCTATGCATCACAGACGCCTCTGACTGATGCTGCTGGAGCTCTGTGGCTAAAATCTGGCCCTCCCGGTAAATCCAAACAACAGTTGCAATGCTGAGCTAAAAATGAGCATCGGAGGCAAGGGGGTCATTTAAAGTTCCGTACAGTTTCTGCCTTGGGCAAAAAGAAATGCTCACTTCTGTTTACAATTTGCCTATCAGGGATTAATTATGACCAAGTAGAATAAAGTGTGTATTCAAGTAGTAGATTAAATAAAACAAAAAAGTTTTAAATGCTGGTAGTCTATGTTCTCCAGGGCATATTGTCTTTCTTGCATAACATGTTAGTCTTAACTGTTTATGGATATTTGCCAAAAGAATACTTTGGGTTTTTTGCTTTGTTTTGTTCATTTAGGCATAAGAGCAAGTCTTAAAAATAGGACTTTTAAAAAGGGATATAATTACTCTTAAGTTTGCATTTGTCATTTTTATCCAAAAAGTAAAATTAAGCTGCATAGAGGTATTTCTCACTGCATCCTAAAATAATATCCAGTGTGCTTGTTAGATAGTAATATTACCTACCTGCTAGTATTAAGTATTAAGGCCATTGCTTTCCAAATCAGTTTATGAAGTAAAGACGGTTTGAGCATTTGAGAATGGTACTCTGTGACATGGTCAAAGCTTCCATTATATAACTACCATGAACTTCTCCGAAATATTCTCATTGACCTTTCTGCTGTCTCCCTTGGTCTTCCTAATTCTTGTTTTCTACTAATGTTCTACAACAAAGCTCAGGGCTTTGCAGAACAGCTGTAACTCCAGAATCTATACAATAATATAGTACGTTAGGGAGAGATCACAGGTGGACTTTTATACTAAACAGGATATTTCTAAAGAAAATGGTTTATTGAATTTTATTTAGAGGTTTCTGTCTTTTTTTTTTTTGTTTATCTCAATTAGTAAAAAAAAAAATTGGGCTTCAGTTCATTAGTTCATTGCATTTAAAAGTAGCTGGTCCCAAACTGAACATCTGTTATGACCCTGCAATTGTTAAAAAATATGCATATTTTGGAACTAGGTACTTTGAATACTAAACAATGAGTAGTATTTAAAGACGGTGGTGTATCAATCCTCTTCCTGTCTATATATGAATGCTTGTTTGGTTGAACACTTAGTATTTCCCATTATCTGTCGTCACACATGCCTCTCTAAGCAAACATAAGTAACCTATGCTGCCATATTCAAAAGCTAATTCTGTCCCCTTGTCCAGCTTTCCATCATCAAATTTTCATGATTTTTATGAATTCTTGATATGTTTTCTTTCACATCTGCGAGCGATGCATAATTTATTCTTATTTCACCTCCAGACATTCTATAATTTTCATGAGCTCACACGTTCAACTGAAAGAAAGCAACTAGAATAAAATAAAAATTATAGAGAAATTTTTAATTTCACATTCATTCAGTATTAGCTATTTTTAAGGCCTCAAAAAATCTATCCCAATAAAATAAAAATGCATTATTTTTTAGGTTAGATTAGATTAGATTCAACTTTATTGTCATTGCACAGGTACATGTACAAGGCAACGAAATGCAGTTTAGGTCTAACCAGAAGTGCAATAGCAGCAAGTGCAGGATAAATAATGGTTCCATAAATACAGGACATGGGTTTCTACTGAATGAGTATAGAGGTGAATACCATTATAAACAGAATCTTACTAATAGATGAATATATATATAATATTATATAGATAACTAGTGTTATGAACTAAATTTACAGCTGGATATATACCGAATATAATATACACGTGGCTATTACTATAAAAAAGGTTTTTACAGTTATTTACCATAGCATATATACAGATGGGTTTTACTATAAAATGAATCAATTAAGTTTGGACAGAAGCTATCTGAATTAAAGTGCAGTGGAAGGTAATTACATACATGGCACTTATGGTGCCGTGTAAGAGTCTGTCCTCCCACCTCTTTCAATCTAAGCTTGCCATCTGTGCCCTACATTCCCCCTAGATTAGGCCAAAATATTAGGTATAGAAAGCTGCATGCAGTATAATTCTGCAAATGCTGTGGCAGCAACAAACGGGTCAAGCATATCACCAGACATTTAGGCTTGGGTAGGAGTCCTGAAGGGACAGTAGATAGCTTACTGGTGACGAGAATCTGTCACAGCACTTCTTAATGGTGCAATAAGACCAAAAGCAAATGACACAGCCAAAGCACATGAATTTTCTGAAAATGTTATTGATGCGATAGCACTGGGTGTAAATTCACCATAACATAGTTGTGCGAACAAAGGGTCTCCCACACTGCCATGAAGAGGGGAGACTGGGTGCCTGCAAATAATATGGAACGCTTTAGCCAAAAAATCTAAACTCTCCGATCCTACTGTATTTTTAAAGTTCTCTTTTTCTTTGCTTCTCTCTTCCCTCTGCCGGCAAACCTAAGGGCTATAGCCAGTGGTCAACTTTTAGAATATCCATCCCTGCCTTAAATTAATTCCTGCAATCCTCTTTCCAAAAAGAGTATGTCTTTTACCCTTATGTACATGCTGAAAATTGTGAATGGCCCCTCAGTGTTTTAGCCAATAATCCAAATCAAGCCCTTTAAAATATTGCATCAGGTGAGTGTATCCAAACAGCTACCGCTACATGTTCACCCAAGTCCTTATACATCTTTCATTCTGTTTGCCCAGATCTATTACTACTGGCAGTATTGATTTCTCCTTTCTTTCCTGTTTTGGATTAGCATTATTCTCAATTTCAAAACTAAATTAGTTCACGAGCATCACAGACAAACAGTCTAAGTAAAATGCTCTCGGATGGCCTGAGGACCCCTGGCAGTGGGAGAAGCAGTAAAAAAAAGGATGAAAAATCAAGTGAGAGATAAATGAAGACAGCTGGAGGGAATGGAGACAATGAGAAATTCAAGTAAAAATGACTGGAGACCAAAGAAATGAGGATGAACAGACGAGTAACCATGAATAAGTAAGGCGTACTGTGACTTCTTTTTGCCTGGAACGCTTAGGGTTTAGAGTCTAAAAGGTTTGCCCTACACTTTCAGTGTTTTTATATAAGGAGACACTTTCTATTGAATTGTTTCTGGCAACCTCCCAAACTGTGAATATTATAGGCTGTAATATTTAATCAGCTTGTTCGCTTTCAGCTCAAGAACATGCTGACATCAGCGTGTTCTTTGAAATCATCATTCCTTGAGAGTTGATTCATTTTACTTTTTACTTAATGCATATAATCATCTTCTCTCAATTAAAGAGATGGATGGCAGCCGTATATAGAGAAAACTTATAAGAGCAAATGTTCCAGAGCTGCAAAGCATATTGTCAACACTGAGGGGAAGATAATTCAGATGTACCCTAAAAGGCTTATACTAAGCCTTTGTTGCTAAATAGAAGCTAATGTTTGCCCTTTTGCTTCGTCTCTAAGGGCATTCTAGGTTGTGAAAAAATGGGATAATGAAATTTGCCATGAAATACTGGCATGTCACTTTAAGATAAACATTTTGATTCATTAAGAATAAAAAAAAAGCAAAACTATTTTAAAAAAACATCCCCACCATTTAAGGTTTATTTTCTTCAAAATCAATAAATTCTATAAGCTATAAACATATTAAGCATGTGCATAATTTTTTCTTTCAACTTAATGGAAAAATGACTGGTTATTTAGATTTTTTATCTGATTTCAGAAAAGGAAAAGCATTGATGCTCAGGCTTAATACAAAATTGATCAGTGGCGACAGGAGGAAATTTTCATTTAATGATTTGATTGGAAAGGTTTAGTTAACCACATGAATGCAACATTACTACTAAGTATTTTAAATGTTATTCTCTCTATTCGAACCTCGGGACTGAAGTTTGTGCTTCTTTAAAGGGAGGATTGCAGCAAGTCACTAGTCTAGTAGAGGTTTTAAAAAGGCCTCAAAAAAGGCTTGTGTCTGCCAGGAAAATCTGAAAACATTTAAAGGTATA
>NW_015151064.1:524923-530468 GCF_000732505.1 Cyprinodon variegatus | reverse complement strand
GTGACAAACAATCATCCAATAATGATCAAAACAACAACAAATGAGAGCACAAAAACATTCATAATGTCAACATACATTTTGGTAAAAATACTGTAAAGCTGTTTAATAAGTTTGATTAAATAAAATATTGTCAGACTAACGTCTCCTTATTGGTAACGCTGCAACATGTGGCATTGTCTATAAACAGGTCTGGTAATGTTAGCCTTCCTGTGTTTCCTCTGTAGACCTAACCGCATCAATAACCCAGCATGCACTGCAAAAGGTAAAAAATGATGACCTCCATCGGTGGAAAAAAAAAAAACAGCAAAGGAAGTATAATTTTCTAAGTCATTCTGAGTTTTTATAAATCCCAGACATTTTTTTTTTTTTTAGTTTAAGGGAAAATGAAAACATCTTCTGGCCTAACATGTTCAACTAGTTGTGGATCTCTTGAAGCTCAGTTCACACCGTAGTCCTAAACCTATTGGCGGATCAGCAAAATGTCCTCACTTTGGTAAAAGCAGTCCTCAATTTGAGGGTAAAATAGCAAAAATAACAGTAGATTATTGGAAGAAAAAAAGGTTACGTTCTCCACCGTTTACTCTTCCTACCTGGAAGATGTACATTTATATGTTCGTAATGGAGGAAGTAAGTAAGAGACTCTTAAAAAGCTAGCATAGCATTTCAAATCAGTGAATATCAATGGCTGCATCCTTCTACTTGGGCTTATTCTTTGGAAGGCAACATGGCAGTAGGCCATATATGTATTACAGACTGATAGAACCGGCAGCATCCCCTGCTGTACAACCAAGGGTACTAACCGCTAGTCATGCATCAATTATATCAGTGTGACATTTGGGTCAAAAGTGAATATGAATGAGTAACTTGTGAAGTTAAATCTGTGACTGTAAGTCACAGATGCTTGCAGTAGTACTCATCGGTTTGTATTCGTGTTATGGAAAAACAATATTCAAAATATGAAGATGTTATTAGAGCTGTTAGAATTTGTTTTGCATCATTTGTTTTAGATCAACTGGAGCAAAACTGAACGGACGACATTTTTGATGTGCAACTCACAGAACACAATTCGTGCATTTGTACTCAAATATAAAGAGGTGCAACATTTTTTTGTAATTGTGACAGATTAAAAAAATCTACAATAACAAAACACCAAATTTACAATGCACAAATACTTTTGCAACAATAGTTCTGGACCAAGAAAAACAGAGAATGTAAGAGGTTTTTGATGTGCAAATTGTAGAACACAATTTGTGTACTTGGAATTTGAACAGGTGTAAAAAAAAACTGTACTAGATAATTGTTTTTTTTATTCTACAATTACAAAACTTGTAATGTAACTCTTCAACTTCAAATTCACACTTTACAATGCACAAATAGTTTTGACTCAATATTACCTTCATAGATCGGTAACTACAAATTAGATCATAATTCTTAGATATTCCCCAAAACTAAAACCATTTAATTAAATGATTGGATGCAAACTTTTGATATTTCAACATACCAGGAAGCAGATTTGTCATCTCCAAAAAAATATTTATTTTATACTGGGAGGCTTAAAAGTTTAATCAAATACAGTCACAACAACTTCCAAGAGCGCATCTCACAGCATCAACAGAAACGTCTTATTGCAGGCATGAAGAAGAGATGCTGGGTTTGGAAGGAGAGAACAAACCAATTTTGTATGATCCTAATTATACCTATTACAAAGACCTACGACAAAAAGAAAATGTTTGGGCAGAGATGTGTGTGATTGATGCTGATGGTGAGTTTTGTCATGTTAAATTAAGCGTTCACTACCTCATGTGAATTAAATAATAATATAGTGCATGCTCTCCTCAAGCTCCAAATAAGTCGGAGCGGAACAAGACTATAAGGAACCGTGGAGGCTGTAGACTTTGCTTTTTGCAACGATGTGGTCTGGAGCGGGGCAGGGAGGTTAGGAATGATGTGGGCTTTTGTTGTTAGTGTCACAAAGTCCAAAGTAAGAGCAGAGTAGGTTTGATAAATTAGCTCTTCTCACTTTCACAGGGCGCCTCATGGCAAAGATCTCACCAATGATCTTAGGAAGGTAATTATTTGTCTACATGAGACGGCATAGGCTACAGGACGACAGCAAGAACAGTGATGCTGAGTGTATTTTATTGTTGATATTTTATTTTGCTCAAAAAAGAAAAACACTCCACATTTTTTACAGGTCCTATACTTAAAAAAATAAAATAAAAAAACATTTTACCTTTTTTAAATACAGTTTACAAATTTCATTCTTTTGTGTATAATTGACCCTCTGTTTTGTGTGCTTTCTTCTCACTTCAGGGGGCCCCATACCTACCTTTGCCTTGGGCCCCAAATTTCTTTAATCTGTCCCTTCCCTATATAAACAATGGTAGGCCATTCTCAGTGGTTATGGCAGACTGGCAGAACCACAGAAGTGCTGGAAAACTATGGGATGGCCTTATATGTGTACATAAAACGTTTTTGTTTTTTTTAAATATAGATACAAAGCTACAAAGTTCTCTGAAAACACAGCATGTCATATAACAAGCATGGATATCAGTCTATGTTCTGGGCAAGCTTGTTTTTTATTATTTAGAAGTAATCCAGATATATACATTTATTTTGTTTCTTGTCTTCTTTGGTATATTATATTCAGAGAGATCTAATATTTGAAAGGCTTTTAGATTTAGTTGAAAAAAGGAAAACCTTTTGTTCTTCAAAATCCTTTGAGATAGAGTCATGTTCATCTGTGCTGTGACAAGTCTTTTCTCATTCATTTAAGACAGAGACAGCTCCAAATATAAGACAAACATCTTCATCAAAGAGAGAAAAAAAGGAGGGATTGTTAACTCTTTGGCTTCCAATATTCAGAATCTGTCATGATTTTCTTAAGAGATCTGACCCACATGCAGTACACCACTCAGAGAACCAGGGTAAAAGTTTGAACAGGTTTATTGATAAGGACAGCGGGGGTTGGATTCAGGAAACTCAGTGTGCTGGTGAACCGGAACTGGAAGAGGGAAGGGAAGTATCAGCGGTTAGTTCAGGATCCGAGGGAATGTTGAGAGATGGTTGGAGAGACAGAGAAAACGGGACTCACGTTGGCTGAGAAGACCTCTTCTCCCAGAATCCAGTTAGTGTGGGTTTATCCAGAGGTAGAGACTCGTTGGAGGGCAGACAGGTTAAGACTTGGTTGGATCCTGAGGAGCTATGAGCGGACTGTCACTTGGGAATCCAGGAGGATTTGAACG
Source organism: Cyprinodon variegatus (assembly GCF_000732505.1). Lineage (NCBI taxonomy): Eukaryota > Metazoa > Chordata > Actinopteri > Cyprinodontiformes > Cyprinodontidae > Cyprinodon > Cyprinodon variegatus. Next base: position 527,223 of record NW_015151064.1, on the reverse strand, counting down.
GAACTTGTGGAGGTTAATCCCCTGCTCAGTGTGAGACTCAAACAATCCTTCCAGGGGAAGAAAGCCAAACATCCAGCTTGCAGGAAGGCTTCCTGCCGAAAGGCAAAGACAAAAACAAAGACTCAGTTAGACTCAGCAAAACTCAGCTTGGCTAGAGTACCCAAAACTGGCAAGCACTCTGGCGTCGAGGTAGTGGCTGTCCACCGCTCAAATAGTCCTCAGTAATGAGCCAACCAGCCACAGGTATGTGGGAGGACCAACGAGAACAGGGAGCCACCTGGTGGCGGAGGGAAAGAACAACACAAAAACAACCCACACAAACTAGATTCCTAACAGTGTCATCCTGTAGCTAATTATTTAATCTATCCCCTTTCCCTTTTTTTTCTTTGATAACTCTGTAACTACTTTGTTCTAAAGCTCAAATTTCACAAAGAGGTTCTCACAATCAATGTAATGTGATCCCTGAAGGGCAACAATATATCATGAAATAAATTCAAATTATTTCAATTAAAAAGGCTTTATTAATCTCAAAGATAAATTTAACTTTGAAGTAACTGTTTCTTTTTCAAGAGTTGTTGCAGAAGCTGATGTCTGTAGGCAGTAAGGATGCTCTGTAAGAGTTTTCCAGCCTTCTTTTCACAACCTGTCGGCTTGTATGATCGTATGATTAAAAAGCCTGGTAGAGGAAGAGACTTGGGTCGGGGAAATGATCCTGAAGCCATGTTTCAGTAAAACAAATAATATTAAAATATATGATTCTCCTCTCATAACTTTGGCAAATAATGATCAAACGTCAACAAATTCACAGAGTTTGTTGTTGATGAAGAGAGGAATGAACACAGTTAAAGACTTTCAGGTGAATTAATTTCTTGCCTTGTTATGGGTGGGGAATGTGTGATAGTGTGTGGTATACTAGAAATTTCTTTAATCCAGTAATTTGTCACATTTTACATTAGAACGGGATTTACCAGGAAGTCTACACTCTCATCTTCACCCTCAGGGCTAACTTGATCTCCTAGAATCCTAGATCCTCCCCTGGCTAGAATAATTCTCACCACACGCCTTGAAATAATCTGGCACTGATGACTGGACTGAAGGTTTGTTATATAGTGACTAATAGAGGTGGATCAGGTGAGGGAAATGAATAGTCAGACCAGGCATCTGTAATAACCTCAGAAACTAGGACCCAATATTCAGACAGACAGACCAGGAAAATTTCAAAAGGTTTTATTTTTTTAACAAGGGAGTACAGCGAGCGGGTGGACGTCAGTGGGGAACAGAGATGGAAAACACAGGTCAGTGACTGGAATATCGGGCTGATCACGACTAGGAGCAAAAGTCACTGACCTGATTCAAAGTTCAATCCAATTCCAGAGGAGAGGGAGGAATCCGGGAGAGAGGTTGTCCACTGTTTGATGCTGAGGCCGCTTCGAAAAGCCCGAATGATGATGAAATGAAGGCCAGCTGACGCCGAGGGATTCTGAGAGGGGAATACAAGCAAAAGTCAGTGAAGCAGTCCAGGATGTAACCAGCAGAATCCAGGACAAACAGTACAAAAAACCAAACAGACAGAGCAGACAAGGGCAAGGCAAAAACTTGATTATCCAAAGCAGAATACAGGTCAGAATCAGACAGAAGAGCTGTCCTAATTAGACAAACTGCTAGGGATGATGTAACAGGCAGGTATTATTAGGGTTTAATAAGCACATGAATGAATACCAGAAAATAATCCTAACAGTCCGAAAACATTCCTGTGTTGCCCTGGGACAGACTGGCCTTTTGTCCAGGGTGTATCCCGCCTCTGGCCTATAGACTGCCCATAGATAGGCACCGGACCCATTTTGATGCTTTCAGAATAAGCATCAGGGTCACAGTGAAATGTTTGCAAACCCCTCATGATATGATCACAGAGCAACAGTGTAAAAACAATTATGCACACACACACACACACTCATAGCTTATGACAATTTAGATAAATAACCTAAAAGTCCAGTAACAGTCTAAACTCATGTTGCTGGGCTGTGGAAGGAAGCTGAGGTACCCAGAGAGAACCCAGAGAGAACTTGTCATCTCCATGCAGAGAGACTCCAGGCTTGATTTAGGAAAAGTCCGGTCGTATCAGAATTAAAACTTCTGAAAGTACTTTAAATATGAAATTATTACATTCTGTTCAATAAATATGAAAAATGTTTTAATTACGAGTCACTTTCATTTGAATATGCTTCATGTCCATATTTGTCAAAGAACACTACTGCCACCTTCTGGTTTGTGACGTCACGGTGCGGTATCGGCTGTTGATC
>NW_015151064.1:522978-524613 GCF_000732505.1 Cyprinodon variegatus | reverse complement strand
TGAATTTCAATGGTGAAGTCCTCTGGAAATCTTCAATAATTGTTGTTGATTGCAGATGTGTCTAGTAGTTCCCATTGATTCTGCTTGTAAAGCAGGAGAATGGCGCTAGGCTTACCGCACCGTGACGTCACTGCTGGAAGATGGCAGGAGGGAGGGGTTACTATATATTCGGGCAAAAATGGCCGCTCCCGGACGAAAATTATTGTTTTTATTTTTTTACTGATTAACGCTAAATTCATTAAATCACTACGGAGGTATTAGTTTTAGGTATATATAATGATCCATTAATTATTCCTTGTTGAATGGACTTTTCCTTTAAAACACGGATCTTGATTCAACAGTGGTAACTGCTGCCCTCACCATGCAGCCTCCCCAAATTAGCTTTTAAATATTGCTTATCTACAATCTACAGGTTCCTTCCCTGGTTAGTTTTAGATGCAGGTTGAATTAGGCTGAATGTTAGTGGGAAACATATGCTCCGGTAAAAGGAGCAAAACATGGACCACAGAGAAGCCACAGATGGTACAGCTTTGCCAGACTTGGCTGCTGAGCTGGCCAGTGTCAAGCTATCACAGGTGAGGATGGATCTACAGTAGTCACAACAAGGCTTCTATTGACCAATTATTGGACTAAAACAGCAATAAGGTTTTAGATAGCATTTTTTACATTTTGGTGAATGAAATATTTCAAATTAATGGTTTATAAAATTAATTTGCCTCTCAGTTTCATGAAGTCCCACGAGTTCTCTCATGTTCTCAGTTTGTAGTTAAGTATGTGTCTTCCATATCTTACCCATTAGAAATAACAGGGTGTTCATCAACCATGTTATTTAGGTCTACATTTTAAACAGCTACTGTACATGCTAATGCAGCTCATGCTCATATTGTTAAACAAGTTTCCCACACTATCCACTGCCAGGGTAAAATGGGGGGGAAATCCCACTAAGGCCACCTTATTCTGCAGAGTTAAATTCCACATTGAACCAGTTGTGTGAAGGAGACTGTGGCTGGAGCATAACAGCCAACCAACTTCAAAAAGTGCATGAGGCCTGGTTAATTTTATTAAAGAAATAAACGTTTTTTATTGCTTTTACTTTTAATATCTCCTGGAACTATGTGTATGGGAAATATTCAGATAATAAAGAATAATAATAGGATAAAAATGCATTTCTTTGGTGAGGTAGAATTCTATATTTGCTTATAAATAGGAATGAATGAAGCCTTAAGGGCTAATCTGAATCCTTAAATCCTAATATGCCGATCATTCAGATAAACTATTCACTGATCTGACCCAGCTAAGGCAATATGGTTTTCAAATAAAAAATGTAAAAAATCTGTCACATTTAGTTATTTAATGGACTTTCTTCAAATTAAAATATGTTTTTGTCATGATCTTGGCACCAAAGGTTGGTGTTTTCTCCTTTAGCTGGTCAGCTGCCTCCTGAGGTCTAGGAAAAGTTAGTTTACGGACCTGAAGCACCGAGAGAAATGCCGCCACCACTTTAGCAGGAAGCTCCGAGGAGGACACCGTCTCTGCTTCTGCAGGAAGCTCCGAGGAGGACGCCGTCTCAGCTTCTGCAGGAAGTTCCGAGGAGGACGCCGTCTCAGCTTCTGCAGGAAGTTCCGAGGAGGACGC
>NW_015151064.1:519881-521112 GCF_000732505.1 Cyprinodon variegatus | reverse complement strand
TCCGAGGAGGACGCCGTCTCAGCTTCTGCAGGAAGCTCCGAGGAGGACGCCGTCTCAGCTTCTGCAGCCCTGCATCATGCTCAGACAGGGCCGCCCACTGCGGCTCCAAATCAGGAACAGAGGAGGCCACCGACTGTGGCTCCACAGGAAGACAGGAGGCTGCCGATTGCGGCTCCGGATCAGGAACAGAGGAGACCACCGATTGTGGCTCCACATCAGGAACACCGGAAACCACCGACTGTGGCTCCGAATCAGGAACTGAGGAAGCCGCCGATTGTGGTTCTGAATCAGGAACACCGGAAACCACCGACCGTGGCTCCGAATCAGGAACTGAAGAGGCCGCCGATTGCGGCTCCACATCAGGAGCAGAGGAGACCACCGATTGTGGCTCTACAGGAACACATGAGGCCGCCGATTGCGGTTCCGAATCAGGAACACCTGAAACCACCGACTGTGGCTCTGAATCAGGAACTGAAGAGGCCGCAGATTGCGGCTCCACATCAGGAGCAGACGAGACCACCGATTGTGGCTCCACAGGAACACAGGAGGCCACCGACCGTGGCTCCACGTACCGGAATGAAGAGGGCTTAGAGGTCCATGGACGGCTCAGAGTGGACTGAAGGGTCTCTCGACGGCTCAGAGCGGGCTCGGGGGTCTCCAGACGGCTCAGAGCGGGCTCAGAGGTCTCCAGACGTCTCAGAGCAGGCTCAGGGGTCTCCAGACGGCTGAGAGCGGGCTCAGGGGTCTCCAGACGGCTCAGAGCGGGCTCAGNGGCTCAGAGCGGGCTCAGGGGTCTCCAGACGGCTCGGAATGAAATCAAGTGTCTCCCAACGGCGCCGAAGTTCCTGCCATTTGCGATTCGATTCCTCAGTAAGTCTGCGTGACTCACGGAATAGATCCATCCAGGGTGGTTCCGCTGGGTTAATCCATACGTCCTCCAACATCCTCAGAAGTGTGTCTGCTGGGCTAGTCTGTTGGCCGGATTGTTCTGTCATGATGTGGCAGGTTTACTAGCCCAGATGCAGAACTCACGGACAAAGAGGCAGGATAAAGTCCAATGTTTATTATAAAACACACAGGTTTCCTCCTGGGAGGCAGAGAGAACAGAGCAGGTTAGGTTCTGGTACAGGACAACAGGTTCAGACAGGCAGGATGGCTCAGGCTTGCTTCCATGGCAAGGACAACATTCCGGCTCAGAGAGAAGCTCTCACCCAGCTTATATGGGGAGAGC
>NW_015151064.1:490754-518204 GCF_000732505.1 Cyprinodon variegatus | reverse complement strand
AATAATAATAATAATAATAATAATAATAATAATAATAATAATAATAATAATAATAATAATAATAATAATAATAATAAGGACATGTTTAGATTTAACTTTCTGACCCACATGCAGGATCAACTCAGTTCAAATCTGGAAAAGGGTTTATTAACAGGAGCAACAGACAAAACTTGATCCTTCAAGACTGTGGAGGAGGTTCTGTGAACGGTGGCATCTGGAATGAGGGTGGAGTAAATGGTGGCCAGAAACATTTGATCTGGAATTGATAAAACAGATCTTACTTCTAGACCGACTCTGCTAGATAAGATCATCACAAAAAAGTTCCTGTAGTTCAGTCATGTCAGCCGGGCCTCATCTGGTCTGGACTTGAAAATGATCATGGCTCAAGCGAATGCCAAACAGAGATGAGGGCAACGACGCACAACGTGGATAGACAAGATAGAATTGATTACAGGGGACATGAAGAGGAACATGAAGAGGAACATGGTGAAGGCAGAGAACAAGGAAGAATGGTGAAAAGCCTTGGAGACCCACGATTGAAAGAACGTCAGGGTGAAGAGTAAGAGTAGGACCTGGGTGTCATGGTGTCTGTGTGTGGCTGAGACTTCAGGTTTCCCAACAGATCTCCATTTGGAGGGCGTGTCAACCCGACAGGTGACTCACCTGTTTCTCATCTGGTGCAGCACCTATAAGGAGCAGCTGGATTACCATTCACCGCCTGATTGTCCGACTCAGTTGGTAATATCAAGTCTCTCTCGCTGAGTAAACTCTCCCAGAGATTTGAATCTGAACTGTCAGGTTGTTGCTGACTCACCTGTGCTCCAGCTCATCCAGCTGTATTTTTCCTCCAGGCTCCGCTGTTACTCCGTCTGCCACCCCGCTCTCCACCGTTTGGTCTCCAGCCCACCTTTCCAATCCACAAGCCCCCTCCGGAATCGGCTACTCATCTGGAACAGTAAGCGTCCTCACGTTCTTTTCTCCACTTGGACTGATGCCCTTCCCCAACCCCCTATAACACCTCCTCTCCGTTTTCAGAAGCAGCTGATCTGTCTGAACCCTGCTTGGATTCTGATTTCAGCTTAATAAAGATAACCGATCCTTTGAATTCTGCTTGTGGTTTCCTGCATGTGGGTCAGAAAAATCCCCTCGTTCATGACACAGAGCCAGCCGTGCTGGGATGATGGCCAGGGTTTCCTGTGTGGGGAAAGGTTGATGATTGTTCCTCTGATAGTGCGAGATGGGTGGTAATACAAAGAACCAGGAGTTCTGATGGAGCCAGGCAGGAAATGATGAACGATGGAGCGGGAAGGCAGGTAACTTCCAGGTTAATCCACAGGAGGTGAATCAGTGGAATCCAACAAGAGAAAACCTAGAGGCAGCAAACACAATGACTGAGCTTCTATTTGCAAACAGGTGATAGTAAACAAGTAGTAGAGTAACAACAAGAGATAGCCAGAGAGACTACCGGTAGACGTTAATCATCCAGCACTGAGCGAAGGCTCTGCTGCACTTTTAATCCCAGCACTCTGATGAGCTCTACCTGTGGAGGCTACCCAGGTACGCCACCAAGATCCTCTCTGGAAAGATGCATCACTCGCACTTATACACACACACAGGAACCCTTGCAAATAATACGCATTCATTCATCATTGGGACTTTACATTAAAGGTTTTGCTCCACATTAAACCCATCTATTTGAGAGGCAGAGGGCTGTAATGCATCATAATGCCGAAGGTCTTGCTCGGGGACCCTATGGGGCAATCTGTGGGACTAGTGATGGCATAGCAGTGTAGTCTGAGTGTACTGAATTACTAGTATTACAGAATTAGATTTTAAAAGATTCTTTCAAAAGTTTAATTCTCTAATCATTTAGATCATGCAAACTACCTTTTAACTATGAAAGACTCACACAGAAGACAAGCAATAATTAGTTTTATTAAAACATGAAATGGCATGAGCATATGATGCTGTGATTGAGCAGGTGATTTAAGATACGTATGTTTTCCTTCCTGAATCACTCTTTACAATCACCACTCTGTGTGTCCAGTAAGTTGGGTTAGCAAGTACTTTAAGCTAGCTTTAGCTGTTAGCTTTGAGTTACAGAACATGGACGTTCCACTTTTATCAGGCATATTTGTGCTGACTCTAACTAAATTGAGAGTCGCAAATCAGTTGACATTTTAAAACAAGCAATGTGTAAACAGAGGTTGTAGGCAGGGCTGCCCCGTGTCGCCCCTCTTGTTTGCACTTGTAATAGAACCTTTGATTATTTTTCTGAGAACCTCTCCTGGTGTTAATGGGATCATCAGGGGTTGTGCAGAACTAAAGCTATCATTATACGCAGATGATTCGCTTTTGTATGTCATTGATCCTTTAGGAACCCTCCCTACCATTGTTAAGCTCTTTCACAGATTTGGCCAGTTCTCACGGTATAAAGTTATTGTCGCCACAAGCGAGTGCTATCCAGTTAACCAACTGGCATTGCAGCTCTCCCAGTCTGATATTCCTTTTAAGCTGTGTCCTTTGGGTTTTTGGTAGATCTTTTAAGTCTTTGTACTCTAAAAATTTTCTTCCACTCTTTGCGGACATTAAAAAAGATTTTCAAAAATGGGGGTCGACCTCCCACTCTCTTTAATTGGGAGAATAAGCACTATTTAGACGAACATCTTGCCAAAATTTCTATTTCTCTTCATATATCTACCTGTATTCTTACCAAGAAGTTTTTTTTAAATCAGTGGATTCGGCTATAGCTCACTTTTTCTGGAACGGCAAAACACCCAGAGTAAGACTAAAAATGCTTCAGAACTGTAGGTTTTATGGTGGCCTCAGCTTACCCAATTTTCAGCTTTATTACTGGGCTGCTAACTTAACTAAAATTGTTTTCTGGTCTAATTCAGTTGATTTACCATGGTGTCAACTGGAAGCACACTCATGTCCCTCAGCCTCACCTTTGGCTTTACTGACAGGTCCAACCTATGTTAATCCATCTGGCCTAACAACCCTATAGATGTAGATACTTTGAGAATATGGTTGCAGTTTAGGAAACAGTTTAAGTTTACAGGCCCTATAGCCTTAACCCCACTTCTGAAAAATCCACTGTTTATTCCCGCTACTACTGACCCGACCTTCTCCTCTTGGCAAGATAAGGGACTAAAATGTTTCAAAGATTTTTAAAAGGAAGGGTTGTTTTGCTCTTTTACTGATTTGGCTTCTGAAATCAACCTCCCGCCCTCCCACCTGTTTAGATACTTTCAGATAAGGGCATGTGCAAAATCCTTATTTCCCGACTTCCCTCACCTGCCACCTGAGCAATCGTGGGGCAAACTTATACAACTTAACCCCTTGCAAGGGTCTTTAAATTCAAAGATATATAACTCGATTCAGTCATATGACATCTCTCTAACTAGAAACACTAAGAGAGCTTGGGAGCATCAGCTGCGGCTGGTTTTTGATGAGTATTGGTGGGAGGCAGCCCTGGCAGCCATTCACAAAACTTCTATATGTTCCCGCCTGAGTTTGATACAGTTCAAGGTAGTATTCAGATGTCATTATTCAAAAACCAGGCTGGCAAAGTTCTCCCCAAATATGGTGGATGTTTGCCATTGATGTGGAAGTTCACCCTGCAATCTTACACTCATGTTTTTTTTTACATGCTCAGCTCTCACTAATTTTTGGCAAGTCTACTTTCTCACCATGTCTGTTGTACTTTCAAGAACTATTGACGCTTCAGCACATACTGGTATCTTTGGTCTCCCGGAGCAATATAGTCAATACTCCGTAAGCTTTTACTTCTGTGATCGCGAGGCGTCACCTTCTCCTTAACTGGAAATCAACTATAGCCCCATCCAGTACAATGTGGATAAAGGAGGTCATGCCTTTCTGAAGGTGGAGAAAATTAGATATTCAAAAACTGGTAAAAATAAATGGCATACATTTATTGAGTTTGTTGTTTTAATGTACAAATGTAATCCCCCCTATGCACCTAGCTTACCCCCCATTTATTTATTTGTTTTATTTTATTTTATCTTTTTTATTATTTATTTTTTTATTATTACCTTTATTTATCTAGTTGTTTATTTTTTTTTCCTCCGGAGGGGTGTATGTGTGAGTATATGTATATATGTCACTATGTTTTACTACCGGAGGTGTTCTGTGTGTGTTCTTTGTTCTTAAAAAAAAAATAATTGGGAACTGTAGGTCAAAAGTTGGCACTCTTATTTAGAGAAATGCTACTATTATGCTTTGTTCCTGTAATGAATAAATAATAATTAAAAAAAGCAATGTGTTTTCACCCTAAAACAACAAAACACACAAACACCCAGCTGACATCCACACCCCAGAGGGTTTTGCTAAGGACAAATGCAAAGAGGGCAAAACAATATCTGATTGTTCTTGCATAAAGATAACAGAATCATATCTGAGCTTAAACAACAGAACTTTGGTGCAGGACAGAACAATGAAACGGGGGGGTTACCTTGTTAGAGGCTGCAGGAATGTATGGTTTGATTCTTAGAAAGCTATAGTTGATATTTGTAGAACCACTGTCATGATATTGGAGCTGATGACTGGCATTATTATTAATTTCACTCACCTGTCTAACTCTGTTTCTAATCACTGCTCATCTGATCCTCCTGCTCCAGGTTCTATTTAAGGTGCTTGCTCCAGGTCATCAGGGCCAGATTGTGTTTTCTCTAGCCAGTGGTGAGATCCTGACCTGTTCTGTCTCTCAACCCGTGAGCCTGCCTGTTCCCATCTGATCTCAGTGGTGAGAGTGTTTTTTGTCAGAAGCTCTGAACATAGGACCCAGAATTCAAGCAGACAGATCAGAGTTTTATCAAAACAAGCATTTATTAATCGCTGTGCGCACAGTGGTTCAACAGCAGGGGCAGATTCACTGGATCTTCTGGTTATGAGTTCACTCTGAGCTCAGAGGAAAGAGTCGAATCAAGACAGACTGCTTCTGAACAGCATGTTTGGTTGTTTTTTCTACATCGTCTTCCTAACTTCAAGACAAAACTGTCCCCATCTTTGTATGACTCAATTTGATTCAAGAAAAGCCAGTTAAGTCTCACAAGCACTGCCTGTCAGCCAATCATGCACCGAGTAGATACCCAATGGGATAGTTTTATATATTTGCACATATATATAGAAAATAGATGAAAAAAAGTGGAAAAATACTTGCATAAATATTTTATGGCCATCTAAATGCTTCAGTGTCATTCTATGGGTCAAATGGGACAATTGGCACAATTTGGTGCATTTGGAGAGGTTTGGAGATGCTGGTGACATCAAAAGCCCCATAGCTCTGGAACTGTTATACCTAGAGGTCTGACATTTTCTGCATTTTTGGTTGACATGATGTATAATAACTGTAATACAATGAGACATGCCTATTCTCAAGCCTGTTTTTATTGCTGTTGTTCAAAAAAGACATATTATTTATGTTTGAACTGATGCAGTTAGGCTGCATTTTATTCACACTATTTTCACTCTTTATATTTTCAGGAACTAGAAGGTGTTAGCTTTGAAATGATCACACATGCAACTTGGGCTTACAGTTCCTCAGTTATTTGCTTTTCTTGTTGGGGATGGGAAATAGGCATGATGACTTAAATTTAGGTGGGTTTTAAGAGGCAGAATCCAGCAGGAGTCCAAAGACAAGTCATGCAAACAGATCAGAACAGGAACAGGCAAGCTCAGAGGCTCAAAGGCAGAACGGGTCAGGATCAGGCGATCAGAACACAATCAGGTATGCTAGAGAACTCTCACCAAAGGCTCGAGAATAATCTGGCACTGATGACTGGTTAGAGGGCTGTTTAAATAGAAGCTGAAGCAGGTAGATCAGATGAGAGGTAATGATAAACTGGGCGGAGCTAGGCAGGAGAATGAAATAAATAAGCAGTCAGCAGTGCCAAAAGCATGACAGAATCCATATTTGTCTGTACACAGACTTACTCCATTTGCATTCTTTATTTCTTGACTCAGTGTTTCTCTCTCTGGTTTAAGGGAGTGAAAACTGTTATGCCTTGAGGAAATAAAAAGCACAATAAGAGGTTTATCTGAAAAATCTTTTCTCTACTAAAGGTTTAAAAAAACAGCAATTTTACATAAATCAAAACATTTGCCTCATGATTTAGCCTTCCAGTCTCTCCACTTTATTGTGTATTTGCATCAGCTGACATTTTCAATTTTTTCTGTAATATTGTTTAAGTGTTATCTTCATAGCTATCATTTCAGCAGCAAGGTATTTGGATGTTTTCTAGATGATGTTCTGCATTACAGAAAATGAAAAGCGTAATGCTTTTATTCGTTTTGTCATATTCAATAAATCACATTGTCAAATAAAGAAAGAAATGCTTATATAAAGCTATCACTTTCTACTAACTGAACATTTAGATGCAGGGAGTAAATAGAAATCTTTTTTTTTTTTTTGCACAGCTTTCTGAGAGTAAGCATCTTTAGTCATGTCTTAGCGGTGTGAAATTAAACAGCAATGTCCTCTTTATGCCGTGCACCAAAAAAGCCATGTATATCTGAGCAGGCCGGCTGCAGGCACACCCAAGACGTTCCCTTATAGTCCAGATATTGGAGCGAGCAGATCAAATTGACATAAAGTCAAATAAAGAGTCTCTGAGTGGTGGTGTGGGATGCAGCAGCTGCAGTATTAAAGAGGCTATTCCAAGCAGAGAGCATCAAGCAGGGAAATTAGAACATTATGGCAACAACTGACATTAAAGTAGTAAAGCTTCTGTCCCTGAATGATTATCTTTGCAGTTTAGTTAGTTTGAGAAAATCCATATCTTCTCCATCCAATGCTTAATCAAACTTTTAAAACCAAAAGAGGAAAAACTTAATGGGTTTCTAGTCTTTCAAGGTCACTGCTAATATTAGTCAGGGTTGACGAATACAGAGTGGACCCTGTGGGGTGTGCCATATGCAGGATAACATAACATATGCAGGCATCTCTAGGTAAATATAAAAACATTCACCAACAGCATCAGCAGTGTCCACTCCCTTTGTATAGGGATCATAAAATGACTAATTAGCTTAATGTAATGCAGTTACTTTATTATGAATATTATTAATAATTCAAATATATTAAGATGATTGTGATTTATGGTTACCAGCCTTTGATGATTATAATCAACAATAATATTTTTAATTGATTATTGACTTTGAGTAAAAGTGAATATTTAAACCAGTTAGCAAGCTTGGTTTGAATTAATTTCATTAAAAAAAAAAAATGTATTCATTTATGGAATGGTGAATCATTAACAAAAGCACAAGATATTACTCTATCTAATGAGTTAACTCATCAGGATGATTCTGCAAACCCTTACAGACTGTGATTCTGCTTTTCACTGATATAAAATAACCGCAGATTATCCATCTATCTTCTCCCGCTTAGTCCTGGTCAGGGTCGCGATGGGGTCGGAGTAGGTACCAGATATGCTCAGGGCCCCGCTATATTTGCTATTATTTTTACATTTTATTGGCGATCTAAAGTAGCCCAAAGTAGAAAACAATCATTGTCAGTGTTGAAGGAAAGTACTACCTTCTAAGACAGACTGAGTTCTGCCTTTTAACAAGGAGACACAAAAAGTCTCAGCTTATTTTTATTCTTTTTATTAAGATTTTAGGGCAGGGAAAAATAGATGGAACATCTTATTAAATGACTTTCGTAGAGATTTTAGACAAAGACTACTTGTAGAAAACAAACAGTTGTTGTTGATAGAAATTGAAAAGTAGTGTAGCTCAATATGGCTAACGGACCAAGCTAAAGAGGCTAACCTGTTAGCTACTGAACACAGCTAGCCACAGCGCTACCCAGCTCTCCCCCGTTATATCATGGTCTAACAGTTTTTTTGTTCAACATAAACAGATTATTTTCAGTTTTGTTACTGATCAGGTAAAACTTCATCGGACATTAGACACGCTAGCTGAAGCTGCGTTTTTTGTTAATGTAATTCTTTACATTAACCCTGTTATTTATGGTCAAAATTTACATTACAGCGATAAAATGACTTGCATAATTATCAATATTATTGTTAAAATGTCTCATAGTGAGTATTTGTGTCTGCTTGGGCCAGTGGTGTCAAAACAACTATTTGTTCAAACTAAATTTAGAGTAGTTATGGGCCACAGTTTGTTTAATTTTGTCAAAAGTGCTAGAAAAGAAATATCACCTGCTCAGGAGCAAATTGAACATTGAATATTTGAATGAAACAAATTCCTGAGTCTGACTGATGATTGGATATCCTGAAAGTTTAATTATCAACCTGTTTTTTTTTTTTTCATCCATCAGAATGGATTGAACATAGTTGTATTTTTTTATGTTCTCTGTGAAAATCTCCACTCCTCTAAATGAATGAATAATAATAACTGTGCTTATTTTTAATCTGCAGCTCACACTGACCACATCTTTTATGCTGGGCCACATCTGTACCATCTGTAACTGGGCCCCAGGCCCACACTTTGAACACCACTGGGTTAGGCTGCGATATATTTTACTCTATCTTTAGTAAGAACTTTCTCCCTGTTACCACCTAAACACAACATTTGTGTTAATATTGCTACAGGTATTGGAACCAGTAGATGAATGTTTGCTGCCCTGAAAAACAAAATATGAATTTATGTGTGCAGTGATTAAATTAAGGCCTGGCTTCATATTGAACGTCTGAAAACAAACCAGAGCTGACATGTTCCCCCAGATTATTTCTCTCTGAGACTGTGTTTGGGAGGTAACCATGCAGAAATCCGATTTGTTGGGCCTGAAATGATGCAGAGGTGCTTTTTGAGGACTTTTTGGCACGCTTTCATTTATAGATGATAGATTTTTTAATCAAACTCAAAGTCGAGAATCGTCCACAGGGACATGCTCAGTGTAATGTGTGACCAGACTGGAACTATAAGTAAATAAAAAAATAAGGCAGTTTTAACACAAAACTTTTCAGTAAAATGATGGTAAAAAGGAATAATCAAGGAAAAAATGCTGTTATAGAAGTAACCTTCATAACTTCAACTTGTTTTAAATGTTTATTTATTATTTCCAAAACCATTAAAATGAAATAAAACAAACATTTAAATAAAATAATCCCAGATGGATATACTAAGATACAACAGAGAATAATGATTTCTACAGGAATGTTTTTAGCACATAAAGAGAGTAATTTTTTTTTTTTCAGGCTCAGAACAATAAGACCAAGTATTCGAGGCAGACAAACAGATTTCTCAAAATATTTATCGGAAATGGAATGCAGGGAACAGCATCGGCATCTAAGGCAGGAACCTTTGCAGGAGGGGACCACAGGTGATCACATCTATCTGGAGTTTGATGAATACAAGCCTGTCCGAGTGTTATAGTTCAGTCCGAGCCCAGAGGGTGACGTTGGTTCCAGCCAACACAACGCAGTGGGAGTCGCCCAGAGAGTCCCAGACGCTGATGTACGGGAGGTTGGAGGACAGGCAGGAGATCAGAGCAAACAAAGGAAGACAAACTAAGGGACAAATGAAGGCAGGATAATCGTTTAGGACATGCTCAGTAGTCAGAGTCAGGAGATATGAGGTCCAAAGAGGTGCCATGGGGATATCCAGAAAAGAGTTGGGAAACAGTTCCAGCTTGGGTACACAGGCAGAATCCAGCAGGAGTCTGAAGACAGGTCAGGCAAACAGAACAGAACAGGGGCAGGCAGGCTCTGAGGTCGAAAGGCAGAATGGGTCTGGATCAGGCATTCAAAAACACAGGTACGCTCGAAAACTTCTCACCACTGGCTCGAAATAATCTGGCAACAATTACTGGTCTGAAGGCTGGTCAAATAGAGACAGAAGCAGGTGGATAAGATGAGTGGCAATGAGAACTGGGCGAAGATAAACAGGTGAGTGAAATGAGTAATCAGGCCAGATATCAGTGCCAAGATCATGACACTTTTTATACAAAACAGAACACATGTAGGGCTTCTCCCAACAGAGCTGGAGGAGGTGTCTGCGGAGAGGGAAGTCTGGGAGTCTCTGCTTAGTCTGCTCCCCCGCGACCCGGTTCTGGATAAAGCGGGAGATGACGAGTATTTGCGGAGCAACTCCCTCCAACTTTCTGTACATGTAGATCAAGCTCTGCACTGGAGTACGTTCCTCTGTACAGGATGTATCTTGTGTTGCCAGAAAATACGTTTCCTTTAAGCAGCTATCTACTTATCTACTATGGAAAGCCGATATGAAAAATTTTAAATACTTAAATTCAATTGTTAGAAACACTAGATCATATAAACTTAATTAACGTCACAATGTCCCCAGTATAACTTATTCATTTCCAAATTTATGTCATGGTGTGTGTCAACATCTATGTCAACACTTAATTCCATTATAGAGTGATTCTTATATTGTTCTAATTTGGATTCTGGAGGCATAAAAGGTGGAAAGTTGAAGTGAAAAAGGATATAAAAACTATTACGGCTGAATAATCTACAGATTATTTTAAACAATGTGTTTTCTTGTGAAGAGTATGTTAATATCTGATTTCAATAGTATGTTTATTTAACTAAATTTAAAAAACGTAGATTCTGCAGCTGTTATTCTCAAACTGCATACTATTCTCATGAGTGTCTGTGTTTGTGAATGGATGTTTTTCCTGTAAATTCCTTATTGAAAAAGGAAAAAAAAAACAAACCTATGGCTTACTACCGTTCGTAAAAGCCAGCAGATATTTGTTCACTGCCCCAGCAGGAACAATTCCACATCCTGCATGTAAACTACCTCTCTTTGTATTCCCGAGCTGAGCATGAATAGACTGAGATGGCGTTTGGACCCTGTGGGACCCTGCAGATGGGACAGCTTGTGCCATACCGAGGGCCGTCACATCCAGACGGTGAAATGTCACAAAAATGTCAGGGGAGCACGAGTTGGCTTCAGAGCTGATAGTCCTCAGTGATACACCATTGAACAACAGCAAAGAAAAGGCCAAACTGCCCTACGCTTGAGTGCTGTCACAGACAGCATATTGGCTCTGCTGCCATTAGTCAGATAATGGTTCAATACTTGATTTGCCTGCTTTTCGTCCAAAGACTATTAAAAGCAGGGTCATGTATTTAATGGACATTTACTGGGAACAACAACAGTCAAGAGGCTCCTAAGATTCACTTGTTTAACGTGGTGCAAGCCTGATCTTTGTAATCAGTCCACAGCTTTAAAGGGGGTGCTAAATAATCTATAACCTTTATAGGGCCAGGAGGAATAGCAACCAATTTGGCTGAACTTATCTCCCCTCGCAAGTGTCTGGCACAGAACCAGCCTTCACCTCTCTGCTGAGCGACAGCATTCAGCAGCTGACTCAAACTACAAAGCTGGCATGTGAAACGGAAATGAATGCACCACTTGGTGGGACTAGAAATCCTGCACATTGCCTGCAGTAATGAGCTTAGACAGCTGGATCCAAAACATTGGAATAATAATAAAGTCTGACCTTGTTCAGCAGAAAAACAGATTAAAGTATATAGGAAGTTTCCTGAATCAATACTTTAGAGGCCAGCTGAAGAGACTGAAACAGGGGAAAGCCTGAGGACCGGACGGCACCCCCCCCCAAGGCTGCTGAGGAACGGTGCTGATGAGCTCTGCGAGTTCCTCAGCTACAGGTACAACCTGAGTCTCTGCCTGGGGGTGGTCCCCACTCTCTTGAAGACCTCCTGTTTGGTGCCGGTTCACAAAACGCAGCATGCCAAGGAACACTTTAGACTAGTCACCCTGACCTCCCACCAGATGAAGACCACGTACTGTGGTGAGCCCCAGTCTGGACCCGCGGGCGCTCCCCCAACTGGAGACCACCAGGAGTGCAGTGAAAGTCATGTTCTTTGACTTTTCCAGCGCTTTCCACACCATCAGACCAGAGCTGCTGAGGGGGAAGCTGGAGGAGGCTGGAGTGGACAGACATCTTGCTGCCTGGACCATCAACCTCCTCACTGAACACCCTCAGCACATGTGGCTGCATGGCTTTCAGTCTGAGGTGGCAGTCTGCAGGACCTGGGCCCCCCAGGGTGTCGTTCTGTCTCTGTTCCTCTTCACCATCTACTCCTCAGACTTCATCTACAACACGGACAGCTCCCATCTCCAGAAGTTCTCCAATGACTCGGCCATTGTAGGCTGTGTTTCATCATGGACAACACCTCTCTCCCGCTGCACCAGACTGTAGAGGAGCTGAGCAGCTCCTTTGAGGAAAGACTCTTACACCCTGTTTGTATAAAGGAGTGCTAAAGCAGGTCATTCATCCCTGCTGGAACCAGACTTTACAATGCAACACTGTAACGCAATGGCATAACAACACAACAATAGGCCCGTAAGCAACATTCTCTGGGTGGGCCCCACATGAAGTACAACACTCCATTATCTGGTCGCAATCTTTACTCACTGTAGCAGCAACGTCCGTCGTTCTTCCAGCTGCGCTTCTTTCCTTTATCTTTTTTGGAATAAGCTTAAGTAGCTCTTTTTGGTATCCATCATTGGTAACACATTGTACGTAACAGTTACGGTTTTAATCTATGCTCTGGATTACCCATAATTCCAAGTTGTAGTGTTAAAAATAAAATACTCAAATACATCGTTCTTTTAAGATCTTTATTTTTATATGAGTGTATTTTTTTTACCAACTATCTAATGAACTACACACAGTTATTAGCATAGTAATTAAAAGTACCACTGTCTGCTTTGCTATTGGTGTCATGTTTAAACGGCTCTGCTTACCGATATTTATGCCATCACTATAATGACAATAACTTGCGCGATATGTAATGTGCAATTACTATTTAACACCCTGTGCAAAAAGGTTCTCCACTGTCAGATCAATAAAGTCAATCAGTCTATCAAACAAACCCTACCCATATTTCAAACAATGTTGTTAAATAAGGGGAATGCATATTGTGTGGTATTTGTTTTTTAGACTGAAATAAAAAATAAAAAAAAACATTTCAGAATGTGCTCTTTTGCCCAATATTTTTTATCCGAATAGTTTATGGTTGCTATTCTTGCATTGTGATATTTGTTTACCTCCGATCAGATCCCAATGTGTTGTACAAGCCGCACATAGTAAATTATCAAAAGAACTAAAAGCTTGACTTAAAAAGGACTGGTAGTGGGGGAAAAGGAGCAACTCCCAATCAAAAACAGCCAGTCTGTAATACACATTTAATACAATCTCTTTACATATAAATCACATATATCGCATCTTTGAGAAAGAAAAAAAAAAGAAAAAACACAAAATCTGTCCATATCAAAAGTAAAACCATGCTATGCCATGCAGAGGCTCAGTCTACTTTATAAAAGATCCTTCCAAAAAAGAATCTCTTATATGGAAAATGTAAAAAAGTTTTTTTTTTTTTTGTTACTTTGCTCATAAAGCACAAATTATAAAGACAAATCCTTTTGTACCTAAAATGTATTTGGATATATCTAACCTTAAGAAACTCCAAATGCAAATGCAATTCATTCTGGCTGCTCCAGTCAAAAAACCTCTGCCATTGTGCTCTGTGTCTTGTTGTATACAACCACAAAACAGGCTAAAATTGAAAGCAACCGGACTTTTGCGCAGTATTACTAAAGACGATTTGGCAGCTGTCCAGGAAACTATTTCCATTCTTTTGGCTCATACTGCAGCAATCTACAGATGCGGGGCTGATGTTTTAAAGCACCATGGAGGTCCATCCTCCTAAGCACATTCCAAGTCAGATGCAAATCAAAGATCCATAGTCTTTCTCCTGGATCCGTGGAATCTGTCTTTGTGTATAGGTTTTGTGTTTAGCTATTTAATAACATTGAGTTTGGTTGTGTTAACCTCTTTGAAATTAATCCTTGAGGTCTTTCTTCACCCTTCTTTAAAACCAGCTGTCTTCTTTGTTTGCAATCTAAACATTTTGGTTATCTGAGGTGTGCCCTTTGTTCTTGAGGTGCAAGTGATGATTTAAATGAACAAACACAAAAACCATACACATTTAAAGACTCCAAAAGAATTTGGTTCCGAGGATGGACCTCTATGCTGCTTAACACCATCCAAACTTACAGAGTTCTCTAGTGACTCCTGGGTAGGTGTCAAAACGTCTTCAAAACACCTCAGCTGAAGTCCAGTTGCCTCCAGTCAATTCCTTGGCTGCCATGACACAGATGACTGAGAATTTACATAGGCTTCTTGTAGACTTCACTTGATGGACGCATAACCAGTAATCTGTCAAATCAGCCAATAATGAATCCTTTTGATACTTTAAAATGTTTTTTTTTTATTCTTTTTTTTTCTAGGAGAACAGATTTGGATACAACTGAGGAAAAAAATAAATAAAAAGATCAGTTTATTTCCCAAAAATGCAAAATAACAAAAGAATCAGATTTACATAACATGAAGAGTTTTTCAGTCTAGCTGTAATGTTTCTATCGCCAATAAACAATAAAATCACTCTTTTTAGACATGACTATTATAAAAGTAGCAGCTGGTTGGTTGTCATTTAAGGCTTATAGTTCTGTAACTGCTGAGAGAAGCCGGCGTTTGGTCGAATCGACGGTCTTGCCAGCTTCACCTGGTTGTAGGCGTCATCAAATGAAAGCCCCTCCCTTAACATCAGGTAACCAATCACAATGGAGGAGGAGCGTGACACACCAGCGTTACAGTGGACCAGCACCACACCGTCCTGGAGAAAGGAAACAAAATGATTGGTAAACCTGTTAAACAAAAGTTCTAATCAGACTTTAGTGTTCCATCCGGACTAACAAACATCTTTTCTATTATAAAAGTAATATAGATTATAAAGAGATTATAAAGAACAAGTACATTATTGTCAAAGTGTTTTTGGGAAACAGACTTAAACCTTGAAGGGAAAAGTTCAACTCCAGGTTGTTCTTGCTGTTAACTTTCTGTGCACAGAAAATTCACCCAACTGTCATGATCCACAGCTCATTGTCTTTCTGTTGAATCAGTCAACTGTCTTCAGGGCCTTTTCCATATTTATTTAACCACTTAAACCCGAGCGCCCCCTCTCATGGGGAGTGGATCTATTTAACAACAATAAGCTGACTAACTCTGAGACTGACACACATTCATCATATGTCCAGATCTTCATCTACAAGACCATCTGCTTCATTCTAATATCCGCTGACCACAGCTCCGACACAGTGCCAAAAAGCCCTGATAGCCAAAATACGATTTATCACCCAGTTTATGTGTCTGTGGGCCTGGTTTCTACAACACACATAGCAGCACCGAATGATGCATTTCTAATGAAAGCCAACAAGACTCTTGCTGCTGGTGGATAAGATGAGCGGCATTCTCATAAAACACCACCAAAACAAAGCGAAGAAAATAAAGTCTGTCCTACCTTTGCTGGTTTTTTCATCAAAATATATTTTAATCCCAATAAAATTCAGTTTTTGAAATATGTCCAACCTTATTATTTGGCTAAAACCTACTTTATTCTTTATTACGGTAGTACAACATGCCCATGTTTGGAATCTAAATTACAGACCTCTGCTACTCTTGCTTGTGTTTCACTGGGGCTTCTGTCCATCTCAGATTGGATTCTGTAGAATCAAGCTTTCCAAGGAGGCATGAAACTCCCTGATTGGAAAGACTGTTATAGATGAGGCCATACGTCATTATCCATTGTTTTCAACTGTGCTTGGTGTGTATATTGTGTAATAACAGCATGGAAAGGAAATCTCTGTGTTTACACCTTTAAGATCTCTCTCCCTGATTCCTTCCTGAGAAGCGATCATTCGGGACAAATTCTTTAAATAACGCTTCATAAAGTATATGTATTAAATAACCATGAGACATGACAAGAGATTTTGACATAAATTATAATTTTACTCAGACCAAAGAAGTTGCTTAGGGTCACAGAAGGCAGTTATTCCAGTAAACATTTGTAAATGAAGAGACATCCATGGCTCCAGCGTTATCAAAATATTGCAATTTGTTCTGAAATCAAGGACAACTCTTTGCCACGTGCTTAATGACGATGACTTCTTATCCAGACAGTGAAACTGTCCTTTTTAGAACAAAACTACTTTGGAAAACATTAGTTCTGACACACAATAGGCAGGTATTATTAGGGTTTCACAGACTCACACTTCATCAATGATATGAATCCTGGCAACTGTAAATAAAGAGTGCTGAAAAAAAAAAACGAATTTTTTTTTGGTTTTATAACCAAATATATATCAGAATTCCAAATGATAAATTACAAAAACAAATTTCAAATTTCAGCATTTGTGCCAAACTGTTCCAAAATGGTAGAGTAAAGCTTCACATAGGTTTGTTTTTTCAATCTGAACATCAATAACTTGCTTCCTGTATGGGCACTAATCCTGCTACATATGTAACAGAGTTGTTGTAGTCACAATTTATTATATTAATTTCCTTCGTTACAGGAAAAAGATCCTTTTTTTTAGTGGCTAAATGTATATTTTGGCCTTTTAATTCAGGCCCACTTTTATTCACTTTAAAACTTTCAAATCTGCATCATCTTGCATGATCTTTATATTGGTTAATGAAAATATCAGCAGGTTAGGAAGTATGGAAGTTGAGAAAGGCCTTATGCCTTTTCTGGAAATCAGCCCTGTGGGCTTCTGTTTCTCCTTCGCTGAATTTTCTGGTCACACTGGTTGCCGCTCATTTTTTTCTGTAAGTTCTTCCTTCTTTCATTAACGACCAGTTTACATTTTGCAACCTCGAATGTCCTGTTGCTGCTCTTCTACTCCACAAAAAAAAAATAACCAAAGAAGAATCCGTCCAGAATAAGGAGCAGGCAACAGGCATCAAGTTTATATGACTGTGTGGTTTTTTGTGGTGTTTTGTGTGTTTGTCTTCCTTCCTCCACCAGGCGGCGCCTGGTCCTGGTTGGCCTTCTCACACACCTGCAGAGGGTTACCTCGTTAACGGAGTGTTCTTAAGCTGCTGACTGCCACTACCTCGACCCCAGAGTGTTTGCCAGTTTTGGGTACTCTAGCCAAGCTGAGTTTTACTGAGTCAAACTGAGTTCTTGTCAACCTGAGTCTTAACCTTGTTATTTTTGTCTTTGCCTCTTGACAGGAAGTCATCCTGTTAACTGGACGTTTCTGACCTTCTCTCCCTGGAAGGATCATCTGAGCTTCAAACTGAGCTGGGGATTCAAACTGGAGGTTTAGATCTACTTTCCTCCAAGGGATTGTTTGAGCTTCACACTGAGCAAGGGATTCATCTCCACTACGACCCATTCAAGTACTGCAGGAAATCTAAGTAGCAGTCAGTTTCTCTGTTCACCTACAAACAACCGCATTCTGGGTAAACCCTGTCTGCTCTCCATCAAATGAGACAAACACTGGAACACCCCCACACCGACTGGAGTCAAAGAGTCAACCACTTTTCTGGAAACGTGAGTCTGCAATCCATTTCTCTTCTTCAAGTTAGAGAATCGAATTTCCCACTGAGCCTGAACTAACCACTGTCTTCCCCTCACTTTCCAGTTCCGGTTGAGCAGTGTTCAGAGCAACATTGGATTCTTCACAATCTCCTCAATAAACCTGTTAAACTTTTCCTTGGTCTCTCTGTATTGGTTTCTCTGCATGTGGGTCCCAGCTCTTGATGAAATCATGACAGGAGTTTTGACAGCAGGTGGAGAAGAAGTGCTACAAAAAGTAAATTATGTTTAATTGTAAAAAGAAAATTAGAAAAAAAATCTTTTTTACTTTTATAGTTTCCATTTCCTGTCATGGAAACAGTCTTAAAGGGATCCACAACTTGTTGGAATATGTTGATTTTCTGATTTTCCAACTTTTGACATGAAAAATCCATAAGAATTGTTACAACTAATCCTTGATCCTTTTAATAATGAGATTTTCTTCCATCAAGTCTTTGCACTAAACAAAGCTCTAAATTACAGTTTAGTTTTGGACAAATTGTATTTGGTAAAAATATCATACCTAGCATTCAGTTCTGTTTTGAATAAAAAGATAATTAGACCGTATATTCTTGGACAAATTCAGACCAAAACAGATATATTTACCTGTGATGATTTATAAAAACACTCTTTTAAATGAGGCTATATGGCAGAAAACCAGTGCCTGCTATCTCACCTGCGCAGATACACTAAATGTTAAATGAGCAGATACATTTTGTGTCATTTAAAAACAATTTTCTCTTTCTAATAAATGCTTCTCATGTTTCCCATGGCGACACATTTGGAGAAACCACAGCTGGAAGCATCATTTGGCTCCTCTTTGTTCCTCTGGAAACCTGTTATTTCTGCTTTTCATCAAAAAAAAAAAGAAAAACAGACCTTTGAAAACAGCATTAAACAGAGCTTATCAAGTGAGTAGAGACAGAATAAAGCATAGTCCGGGGCTATGTGTGAAAGTCAACATTTGCGAAATGATTAATATTAATGCTGATGTAATTAGTTTTCCAACTAAGGTGCCTGGATGGGATAGATTTTAGAAAATCAAGGCAGATCATAAGATAATGTGCAAAGGTCCCCAGCTCTAAAGCTTCTCCTAGTAACGAGACACGTTTGTCTCTTTTGTTCAGCCTCCCATCGAAGGATAAAGCCACGGAAATGGAGCGGAACTGAAACTCTAAGCACATTTTTGATTTTCTGTGTCAATCAATACCCATTGAGGGACAGGAGATTTAAACGGCCTCGCAGGAATTGATGTGCAATCACTGCTGCCTGTGTTTTGCTTTAAAAAAAATAAACCAATCAATTACTTCCACTGACTTAAATACAATTTAATCTAATAGGCGTTTTGAAGCCAATATTTTTTTTTCAAACAGCATCTTTTTAGTTTTTTTTCTAAGTTTTGTCCGTCATGAAGTCTCCTCTGTTTTCTCCTGATGTCTGTAAAGATGTCTGGAGTCAATCCAGTTATATATCAGGCCATATGTTGCTTATTGAGAAATAAATAAAGCTTCTACAGAAGGAAAATTGCCTCAGAAACATAATCCAGTGCAGCAAACACAGAGACTTAATTTGGTTTTGTCAGAGTTTCTTGTTTTCTTCTCGTTTCATTGCTCTTGAGTTGAGTGTTTTCATATCAGGGCTCACATCACATTATGCTCTGCTATCGGTCAGTCTCCTGACGCACACTGGTACACCCCATCATGCTGCAAATTCTGTTCCAAGAAACGATAAAAAAAAAACATCTTCGGCATTAATATGATATAATTTACAGACAAAATGGAGCAGAAAAGGTCCAGACACCCAGGTGTTTTAATAAGTAATCAGATGGCTGTGTTCACCTTTGTGCTGGTGTGCAGATAAGAGTGTGTGTGTGGTGAACGTGTGTGAATGCATCTCAGAGAGGCTGCAGAATAGCTGCGTGTGCACGCTGACATGTTCAATTAGCCGACACATATGAATAAAGGCATTTTCAGGTTGCAGCAGTCTCCTGAGGGAAGGTAGATGCAGATGTGTTTAAATCGATTTCATACAGTTCCTCTCCTTGGAGGAATCCATAAAGCACTGATGAGTGTGTTTTATGTGTGTTTCTGCTGTGGTCAGGAGAAAAGATTTATTGGAATACTTAAAGCTCCTTCTACTTTTTACATCCTGAGGCTATTTTTTTTTTCTATTCACATCTGTTAAGAGATAACACTAAAGAAATGAATTATGACCCTCTGATAATTCTGTAGAGATGAACTACATGACTCTAAGGTGCACTGAGTGTTAGAAAAACCTGCAGGAGGGATCAAATTAAATTAAATATCCAGGAAACAATATGCATTGGGTTTGGCTTTTGTATGTAAAATATCTGGTTTTAAGGCAACCAAAGAGAGGGCAGGCAAGAAAATTATAAATAATCTGAATTTTAAATACATTATTATTTTATCTTTAGTTGAATAGCATAGAATAAGGACTGAATTTCACTTAACCCCTAGAACCCTACGGACCCACCGGTGGGTCCAGCTGCTACGTGACCTCGTAATTTTACCAAACCCCCAGTATTGATGTAAAAAACACATTTGGCACAGTTTGGTGACATTTTTGGATAAATGTGCCAAAATAGCCTCTCCGCCTAAGAAATTTCTCACTAATACCATTCTAAAATAAATATGATTCATCTGATTGAGTCCAAATTTGGTATATTTTTACACAACATTTAGATTTAAAAGTCTGTACTATTTTTTTGTGCTATAAATAATATTTTGGTAGTGTTTTGCTATGTTTATTTCAAAGAAAATTTTGGCGAGGTTCAAAAAATGCAAAATATTTTGTATTTTGTCCCTAATATTTCAGGCAGGGTCAAAGCTACAATGGTGCTGACACCAGAAAACCATTCTATGACATCTTACCTTTACAGAGGTACCAAAAGTTTCTTCTTAAATCTAATAGCTCTGAGGCTATAAGTTATTTACTTTTGTGTGTTTTTGTCAGGCAGAAATTTATTTATATCCCCTGAGGGTGTAAGAGGTTAAGCAAGCAAAGTTGCTAGATGAGGTCATATTTGCTTGGTTTGATCAAGCAAGTAGAAGAAAAAATATCCACATTGGCAGAAAGTTATTAAATACGCTCTAAATACATTAAAACATTTACTAAACATGAACACTCTAATACATTTGATAGTATTCCATAATATTTTGCTTGTGTTGGATTTAAACTCTGGTGTTTAGGTGTAGTTCCAGGCCCCTCAAGCTGTTTTTTTTTTATTTTTGGCTGGGTGGTTTATAGCATTAATTTAGGTTATGTATACAAGGATTATCTTTATCTCAGTATGATGCTTGTATCAAATGAGATATTTTTATCAAATTAAGTGGTTGATTTCAACTCACTGCTCTGGTTGTGTGATTCACATCAAACCAACATGCTGAAGAAGTGGGACATGTTTTCAACACCTGAACCAAAGTTACAAAATTCATCTTATTCAACATATTCAGAGGGATACTAAGTGGATGAGGCTGTGGATGCATTAAATGCAGAGAGGATCTATTTCAGTGTAACAGTAAAAAAAAAAATAATAATAATTTATTTGCATTGTTTTTTTTTTGTTTTTTTTTATCCAAAGGATGAATCAATGGATGCTTTTCACGTGTGATTCATTTTAACAGAGGGAAAAAAAACTGTGAGGCATCGCTTTTCTCTCTGACTACGGTCACACTGCAGCCTAATGGGATTTTTTAGCTTATATGCAACTCAAATCTGCCTTTTCAATGACAGTCAGAACGCAGCAGTTTCAAGCTTTTGTAAATAGTCCAGCACCCTTTTTTCTTTCCTGTTTTGGTCGGCTTCCCTGTTAGACACACAGCGTGCAGCTGTGTGACCAATACTCTGCCCTGCTCATGCGCGTTGTGTTGGGGCTATGAAAAGATCAGACAGGATTCCGGTGATTGTCGCATCAAAGTTGTAGTCTGCAAGATCATGCAGACAAAAAAAAAGATTTCAACAAAGGATTGGAATTGAGCATCAACATCTGTAGTTTGAACAAATCTTTTGCCAGTCGATTAATCTGTTGATTATTTTTTCAATTAGTCGATTAATAATCGGATAGCAAATGGTTCCGTAAAGAAAAATTTTCATTAAAATATTCCAGGTGATTGAGGATGTCAGGAATCAGTTCGGTACACGCAGAATCCATCAGCCAACCGAAACAGGCAGGCTCAAAGGTCTAGAGGCAGAACGGGTCAGGATCAGTCAATCAGAAACACACGGGTATGCTAAAGAACTCTCACCAATCTGGCACTGATGACTGGTTGAAGGCTGGTTAAATAGAGGCTGAAACAGGTGGATCAGATGAACGCTAATGAGAACTGGGCGGAGCTAGGCAGGTGAATGACAAGAGTAATCAGGCCAGACATCAGGGTCAAGATCATGACAATTAATCATACTGATAAATTGTAAAATGCACATTTAAATAATCTAATTCAGAGGTCTTCAACAGGGGGTCCATGACCCCTCGGGGTTCCATGGAGGTACTGCATGAGGGTCGCGAAAGTTTTGGTTTGGACTTTTTTTGCAAGTTCTTCCACTAATTGAAATGTCTTTAAATTCACATTAAAATGAATTCAACACACTGTAGTAAACAGATAAATGGAGGCAGAAGATGTCTTTCAGTCATCAATGCACACATTCAGCGACACCCAGGAGCTCTTTCAAGCTGGGTACCATTTCATTCACAACACCTGTCCCATCAATGAGGAATCAGAAATACTTTAATAATCCAAGGGAGGGATTACTTTAGTTACATTACTCTATCTGTAATAGAGTGACTATAGGACCAGTTTGATAGAAAACACTATCTCATTCAATATATATAATTAGGGGGTCCCTGTTCCATCTCACAATCAGTTTTGGGGTCCTTGGCCTGGAAAACGTTGAAGACCCCTGATCTAATTTCATAAAAATGTTATTAATTATATGTACAAATGAATACAGAGTGATGCAGTTGCATGGATTTGGAGGGGGGGGGGTTCACAGGCTGACATGTCTTATATGCAATTAGAAAAAAATAAACCCATACATGTACAAACCCATTCAGCTTCTACCTTTATATGATGCAGAACAACAATCATTAATTTATGTGTAATACGTTAACAAACGATCCATGAAAATCTAGAGTGTCCTCAGTGATTTATTTGTAAAATATAGATGTTGGGTATGTTTATTCACTTGTTGGTATAGTGTGATTAATGTAGATTCACTATGAAATATTTTTCATGAAAAAAGGAAACTCAGATATTGAATGATTTAGTCCAACTCTCTATTTACATTAGTCTATGCCTGGCCACCCCTATAAAATCGTCTGGCTCCCTCCCTCGATCCAGACCCAGACATTTGAAGATAAACAGCAGGCTGAACACCCATGGCCGAGCACAGATACGTGAGTGAAGACAACTGATGGATGCATTGCTTAAAAAGAGGCCATTTCCAAAGCATTGTGTTTGCTGTTTACGTTCTAAGATTTTTCACCAGCATCAGTTTATTTATTTTTTTATTAATAGTGACTTTATCTTCCCAAATGAATTATTCATTTTTGTATGTCTTCATAACCTGCAACAAAGACTTTCTTATTTAAAATGAGAGATCACTGTCCTATTTCCTGGCCTTCGTGTCATAGCAGTGTGACGCTCCGCATGTCAGAACTGTACCTGTGCTCTGGCCTGATCTATGAAGCAGCTGCATTCCTCCAGATGTGAAGTTATGTCTGTTTCTGGCAGGTCCAGGATCTGAAGCGTCCTATAAACCATTTGATCTGGGAACAGGTTGGGGACTCCGTAGGCCACATTGAGCACGTGGGACACCTGGACAGGGACAGGAAGAGAGCATATATAGATGCATACGGGGAGTTAAAAGAAAAAAGACGGTAAAATCCTTGAAGAATGACCCCTGAGCATCAATCATGCTTTGATGTCTCTATAGACAGAGGTCTGCTTTGTTAGCCATCTTGGTGACATGAGATGCGCTGGATGTGACAGTGAGAGGGATGAGAGATAAAAAGTAAAGAGTGGTGGTTTGGCAGGAAATGAGACAGATGGATCCAATTCATTTTGCAGTGTATGTCTACACTCTCTTAAATTTAGCTCACCTCAGAAAGCCCGTGTTACATCTTGGCATCACACTAACATGCTTTCAGAGCTCTCGTATCCTCTAACATCCTTTTCCCCATGTTAGGGGATACTTGGAGAACCACACAATGCTTCCATTACTGACATTAAACCCCATTAAAGGCCAAACTAACAATCAACTCTTCCTGTTGACAAGTAATGTGACCGAGGCGGCGAACTGCTTTGTGACCATCAGACCCAAAACACGATTGGTTTTCTTACCGCATGCGACACAGTAACACCTGCACAGATATAGCACCAATACTGTACAGCATCAGATCCATTTACTTCTTCAGGAAAATAGTTCAACAACATGCTGTTGAAGTTCATATGCAGTACATGTTTCATTACATTACAGCCACATTGTGAGTCCTTGTGACATCACAACAAAAAGGAGTGCACAGATGTGAGGTGCAAGAAGAAAAGATGTGTTTTGCATATCTAAAATTACTAAATTTTTGCCAAACAGCTTGTTAGAAAAATGTAAATGTCATTATTTTAATTGTGTTAAGTTACAGGCATTTGGCCTGATAGGAATGTTATGTTGTTTTTAACTTCAAATGGCGAAAACAAACGGCTTTCCCAGAAAAGATTAGATTAGATTAGATTCAACTTTATTGTCATTACATAGGTACAGGTTTAAGGTAATGAAACGCAGTTTAGGTCTAACCAGAAGTGCAATAGCAGCCAGTGCAGGATAAATAATGGTTCCATAAATACAGGACATGGGTTTCTACTGAATGAGTATAGAGATGAATACTATTATAAATAAAGAATATAATATATAGATCACTAGTGTTATGAACTAAATTTACAGCTGGATATGTACCGAATATAATCTACAGGTGGGTTTTACTATAAAATGAATAAATAAAGTTTGGAGTTGTCATCAAGCCATGCGGTTGCAGGTGACTGCTCACCACCTGCAATAAACCTACACCCCCCCTTTGTATGTGTAAAGTTCTGACCCCTCCTGATACTTCTCTGAAGTCCGACAATAGAAGACAGAGATGTCCTATCAGAGTTGAGCTCGGACATTCAGTGAGAGTCATTCTCCGTCTGGTTCCACTCTCCTCTTCTGCAGAAAAGTAACCTGTGTCTTGTGTTGGTTTCTTTCTAGCACTAACCTTATAACAGCTCAAACTCCATCGGAAAACATCCATGAAAAAAACTGTTTTTGATTTTTTGAGCAGATTGTCAGCCAGTGTCACCAACTACAACATAAGACTCCTTAAGACAATCATAATTGTCATTTAATACCTATATCCTGAAAAAAAAAGTTGTGGAATGCAAAATAAAAAACAAAAAAAATCTAATAATTTAAAAAAGTATATCTTTCTGTATATTTCCTTATTGTTATAGAGACATACCTTAGTTTTACTGAAAAATATTCTTTAAAATAGCCAATTTTTTACCCTTTACAACTAAAAACATTGTTTGATGAGCATACTCTCACCTCAGTAGGTCAGTGGTGATTCATTTGTAAGCCTGTACCCTATTGTAGCTGAACCTACTTTGTTGGGGTCAGGAGTCCCATGATGTTTCTGCTAATGTGACTTCAAGCCCATCCATGTTAAATAAGTCCAACCCTTATATAATCGAGATGGACTGTGTGGACACTCAGAAGCATCCTGCTAAAATCAGACAACAATGGCGACTCAAGGAAAGGGGAAAAATGTTTTTAATAAAACTTGATTAGTACGAGCTTGAGCAATGTGAATGAGCAGGGAGAGCTGCAGTTCTAAGTTTCGGCCACAGGTGGCAGTATCATCAGAAAACTCTGTCATGTCTCTATGAGTTACTGTCAGGACTCCTTTCTGTGTGTTTGTGTTTCTGTGTTTGTCTCCCTTCCGCCACCAGGAGGCGCCTGGTTCTGGTCCGCCTCCTCACACACCTGCTGATGGTTTCCTCGTTAACGGAGTGTTCTTAAGCTGCTGACTGCCACTACCTCGATGCCAGAGTGTTTGCCAGTTTTGGGTACTCTAGCCAAGCTGAGTTTTTGCTGAGTCAAACTGAGTTCTTGTCAACCTGAGTTTCAACATTGTTTGTCTTTGCCTCTCTGCATTTTTCGGACCTTCTCTCCCTGGAAGGATCAACTGAGCTACAAACTGAGTTGGGGTTCAAACAGGAGGTCTGGATCCACTTTCCCCAAGAGATCGTTTGAGCTTCACACTGAGAAAGGGATTCATCTCCATTACGACCCGTTCAAGTACTGCAGGAAATCTGAGTGGCAGTCAATTTCTCCGTTCACCTGTTAACAATCGCATTCTGGGTAAACCCTGTTCCGCCCTCCACCGAATCAGACAAACACTGGAACATCAGCATACAGACTGGAGTCAAGGATTTATGAACTTCTTTGGAAACGTGAGTCAGCAACCAAATCCTCTTCTCAAAGTTCACGAGTCAAATTTCCCACTAACCGCTGTGTCTTCCCCTCACTTTTCAGTTCCGGTTGAGCAGTGTTCAGAACAACACTTCTCTCTGTATTATCTCTTCAATAAATCCTGTTAAACCTTTTCCCTAGTCTCCCTGTTTGGTCTTCTGCATTTGGGTCTGAACCTTAGTAAAATCATGACAGTAACTTGCAATGAGAAGAGTTGCCTTAAAATAGAGTTCAAAAACAGTCTAAGGAAAATTCAGTGTTTTTTATTAATTTTGGAAATAAAAAGAACATAATTTTACTGCACCTCTCCAGGAGCGTAGAACCTCACTGCATTTTGTTATTTATCAGAAGACTGACTTCATACACAAGGTTCCTACCTGACCGGCTGCTCAGTGTTACATACAGGCCCATGATGACCATCCAGTGTCACAGATTGATGTGTAGATTTTTTAAATCCATCTTTTCCAAACAGGCAGTCAGTAAACTGATTTAAGGACTGCTGTGGTATGCTTCATTTTTCTGGCATTGCCTGCTAGGCTGGCAGCAGTATTATGGATGAGCTAAATCTTTTTTTTTTTTACTGTTACTATTACTGTAATCTAACCTGGGGAACATAAAAGTGTGCACCAGTTGATCTGTGTCCTGCCTTGACATGAGCCTTTTCCCAACAACACCTTGTTTTTTCATGCTCTGTAGTGCGGAGCCTCAGTGGCCCTCATTTATCAAATGTGAACGTGGGAGAAAAACGGCTGTGCAGACACTTTTTAGACAAATGTCAGGTTTTATCAATTTTAACCTGGAGCAGGACACGTTCAATTCCCAGGCCAGGTCTCAGATTGTGTACTCTAGCTTCTGTCACACTGGAGGAGAGGAATACTTAGCAGAACAGATTTGTGAAATGTCAACTATAGGTCTTATATTAAGGATGAGGATTATTCATCAGTTTAGTCTTAATAATAATCTAAAGCTGAAAGATTTAACCAAATAATATAAACCTGCATGCTTATATAATAAGTTGACAGGAAGGAAAATACTGGAAGAAGAGCTGGTGAAGATTCTCAGTCATCCAGGTCAGAGTCATTCCAAAAGAGTTAAAAAGTTTTACTGGAAAAAGAGAAAATATTTTTTCCACACCCAGGATGATCACAGGATTTCTCAAACATAAACTAAAATAATATTTCTGTGTGAATCAGGCCCATGTATGTGTCTATAGCTATTTTCACTAGGATGTGTTCATCTGGACACTGTTCTTATTGATTCTGTTAGAGGACTCTGCCGTCTTCAAGTTGGTTTAATATTAGATTGCTGAATTTCATTCAGTCTAGAAACAACACGCTGTCTTACCCTTCTTAAATATTTTTAAATACCATTGAAAACATAAATTATATTTTTCACACGTATGAAATAAATATTATTGAATGTTGCAAAAAAAGATAAATATATTGCCCTTTAGGAAACTAGTCCATGCATTTGTTACTTCAAGGCTGGACTATTGTAATTCTTTACTATCAGGAAGTCCACAAACTGTAGT
>NW_015151064.1:486234-488503 GCF_000732505.1 Cyprinodon variegatus | reverse complement strand
ACAGTAGGTTGTGCGTTAAGGTAACGCAGGAGGTCTAGAGATGCTAGGTTGGTGTAGCTTCTAGGTCCTGAACTGGGCAGGGAGAGAGACAGTGTCAGTGTCTCTGGGGCTCTGGGCCTTGTTAATAAGGCTAGTAACAGATGGGAAGAAACTGTTCTTGTGGGGTGAGGTTTCACTCCTGATGGACTGCAGCTTCCTGCCAGAGGGAATCGATTGAAGTAGTTTGTAACTGGGGTGCCAGGGATCAGCCTCATTCTTCCCTGAACGCCTCAGAGTCCTGGAGGGGTACAGATCCTGGAGAGATGGAAGATTGTGGCTAATGACCTTCACTGCAGACCAGATGACACTCTGAGGTTTTCCCTTGGCCATGGCACCAGTGTACCAGATGGTGATGGAGAAGGTGAGGATGGACTCAATGATGGAGGAGTAGAAGTGCACCATCATTGTCCTTGGCAGGTTGAATTACTTGCTACCTCAACAGTTAACATGTTGGCTGTGACATTAGAACAGCTTTTATTCCTCAAGGATGAAATAAAGAAACAAAACTGAGCAAAAGTTTAGACTTCAAGTGTCCCATACATCTTAGTTTAATTACAATGGACTTTTAGGAGAGTGGAAACAGGATGTACACAAACTACCAGTGTTTTTTTTTCACACAGGTAAAAAAGAGTTTTGGTATTTTCTCATATATTAACAGTAAAAGACTGAGCATCAATGAGAAGCGTCAGAGTCATAAGACCCCGTTAACTATATAAGACTCAGGGGAAACTAATATGAAAAATTATAAGACAAAAACAAGGCTTTTAGGAGCACTGGAAAAAAATCAGAATCTAGATGGGTATTTTTTTTCTTAAAATAAGTGCATTTTTATCTTAAATTAAGCAGTTAAATGAGACACTTTGCCAATGGAACTTGACAATTTATCTTTAAAATAAGAAAAAAGAATTGCATTGTCTTATTTTGAGTGCTTATTATCCAATTTTCTTATTTTAAGAGTAAAAACACTGATTCCATTGGAAGATCATCTTATTTACCTGCTCAAATTAAGGGTAAATACACTTAATTTAAGAAATGTTGACTTACTTCTAGATCGTTTTTGCAGTGAGGGCTTTCAACCTGTTACATCTGGATTAAACTAACATCTTATTCTTTTGCTTTATTGCTTTGGATTGCAAAACAGATGGGACTGAGCTATGAATCATTCTATCGACAATAACTTTGGCTATTTTATGTAGAATGAGCTGAAAGCCATCAACTAAATCTCAATGGCAAATAAGTTAGAAAAATAAGATTTTGTAATGGCAACATAATGCTATGACAGGAACCTTGAACCAGTTCCTCATGCCTAAAAACCTTCCAATGAGGCTAAATTAATTAGCAGTGGGCCAGAAGTCCTCCCAGAACATGAAATTATTCAAAATTCATCTGCATGGCAGGCACTGGCTTTGTCTGGCTTGTTACTATTCCACTCATTGTACCATATTCTGAACATTGAGCCACTGAGGCGTTTGGTCCAACATCAGTCCAACATGAGAGGGAAAGAACTGCACAAAGGACATTTGTTGCTTTTTTTCAGTCTGTGATTCCAGTCATGTTGAAGAATGAGTGGCCGCTGACTGAAACATTAAAAGCAATGATCCCAAAGCTTTTGGCAAGCTACCACTGGAGAGCAGAATAAACAAAAGATCCAGCTGGTTTGAGTTTATTTCCTGTAGAAAATCCTCTGTCTCTCTATTTTTTGTTAAATTTTCATGATGCGCTTTGAAATGTCACTGCTCTGAAAGGCCAGGAAACACGCTGATGAGATAATCATTTAAAAAAGTGTTACATGTGGTTTTCTAATCTTGAAAAGTATTTGAGTGGAAAAACATCCAGATCCCAGCGCAAATTATTTGTTTTATGTCCACCTCTATGATCTGGGGATAAAAATCAAGATGGTGGCCAATCTATGGTTCAAGTTCAGATGTAAATCTGGTACTCAAACTGTCAAGAACTGACGTTTAGGCCGTTTATATTGCTTTCAAAGAAAGGAGCCCCCTAAACATTTCTTTACACTATAGTATATTTCCACTGTTTTCATTAAAAAGTTGAGAAGTTAGAGGACTCAGTTACAAATACCAAGCTATGCTGTAATTCATCAGGTTCTGTATAATGAGATGGCAATGCTCTTCCTGCATCCTACCGCAGGTTTTATTAAAGCTACAGTGTGTAATTTTCAGCGACATCTAACGTTCAGACTGCAGACTGCAGCAACATGAACATCTCCCCC
>NW_015151064.1:483698-484896 GCF_000732505.1 Cyprinodon variegatus | reverse complement strand
TCTTTAGGAAATATTCCATCATATGTACTTAAACTTCAGGGGTGCCAATAATGGTGAGCAGGACTGTATATCCTTCTCTAAAGTATATAATTGATCATATGAGGCCCGCTGGTTGTCCTGCAGATTCTATCCCCCCTCACTTGCTGAAAGAGGTACTAAAATGGACCAAACATTCTGGAAATGATTCATAGTAGTCTTTCCTCTGGTACAGTACCAAGGATTTTGAAGCATGCAGTTGTGTGTTCCCTTCTTAAAAATGCAGGCTTGACCCTTCTCTGTTCTCCAACTATAGGCCTATCTTCCACCTTGCATTTATTTCTAAAATGCTAGAGAACATCGTTTACAATCAACTGTTGCCATTTTTTTGAGGAAAATGGTATCACTGAACCTTTTCAGTCAGGATTCCAAACCCTTTACAGTACACAGAGCGCACTTCTCAGGGTTTCAAATGACATATTGTCTACAGACTCTGGAAAGTTTTAGTGCTTTAGAATTTATCTTCTGCGTTTGATACTTTTGATCACAGTATTTTAATGCCTCCTCTTAGGCACTGTGTGGACATTGGGGCGTTGCCCTGATTAGGATTGGGTCCTTTCCAGCCAGTAAAGGTTTCTGTGTTAAATTTAACAAGTTTGTGTCTTCCACTGTCTTCCACAAGACCTCTTCCACACGGGGTACCTCAGGGCTTAATTCTTGGCCTCCTTTTATTTGCCATTTTCCTGCTCTCGCTCACCTTTGTTTTAAGGAAAAATGGCATTTCATTTCACTGTTATGCTGATCACTGCCAGATGTATTTCCCTTTTTACTCAAATAACACAATCCAGCAACTCTCTCATTGCCTCAATGACATTAAAACATGTCTCTCTCTTAACTTCCTAATCTAAACAAGAACAAGAAGAAGTTACGTTATTATCCTTCGCCACATTTATCTTGATTCACTGACAGTTTACCTCAGGGACTGTGTCACTAATCTGGGGATAAAGTTTTAACCGGCTCTTAAACTTTTTAAAAAAAACATATCAGCATTGTTCAGAAAATTTTTTATCAATAGCCAAAGTGAAGCAAATCTTGGCAAGACCCGACCTGGTGAAATTAGTCCACGGTTTTATTGCAGTTCTTCTGGACAACTGTAATGATTTGAATGTAGGCATTAGTCAGGCATCTTTTGCCCTTCTTGCTGTCTTGTTGTCAAGTCGAC
>NW_015151064.1:479470-482441 GCF_000732505.1 Cyprinodon variegatus | reverse complement strand
AGTACTTCCACTTTTACCAGAGTATTTTTTAACACAAGTATCTGTACTTTTACTCAAGTACGGAAAGTGAGTACTTTTGCCATCTCTGCTGTCAATCACCTGCACTACAACTGTGAGGACAGTTTCTGTAACCTCTCCTAAACCTCTGTATTGCAGAGGAGCTACTGCACATGTACATCATGTAACGAGAGTCAGTGTGCAAAGATTTCTGCGCCCTAGAGCGGAAATACGTCACCGATCCCAAAAAAAATGAAAACAGCTTTACTCATCATTAAATATTAAACATTTTTCTTGCACATCTAAAAAAAAAAACCTAGAAATTTCGAAATATTTACATTTTTTTTTTATCTTAATCAAGGTGGGGTGGCACTCTAGCACCCTCTATTGGCCAGCTGCCACTGGTTTTAAAGTTTTTTTGCTTTTCTGTCTTTTATTCTCTCATGCTCTGTCCCTCTCTCAGACTCTCTCTCTTCCCCTTAATTCTTATCCTCTCACCCTTTCTTCCTGTCTCTTTCTTTTCTGTGTATTTTTGATGTTGCATGATGCAAACCTCTGAGCTAATGGCTACAGCTGACTAAAGCTGACAGCTAAAGTTAGCTTCCCCGAGCTAACCTACTAAAAACAGATAAATGCTGTGGAGGAGCGATTCCTCAAGTAGTTCCCACAGGAAATTGCACTGATTTACCCAGTCAAGGATGTACGAATATAAAAACGGGGCTGTGATAGCGATGATGAGGTCCCTAGCTGTACGAGTCTGGCTGGAATTGGCTCGCTCTAAGTCAGGTTGATTTGTTCACGTGGTCAGGCTGTGTAGTGTCCATTGAATTATTCAGTCCTGTGGTTAGAACTGGTTAATTCAGCGAACGAATCTTTCCATCACTACTATTCAGCCTTCCTTAATAAGTGCCTAACAGCAGGGGGTCTAAGCACCCAAAACAGGAAGAGGTGACGTTGTAGTAAAAGCAAGAGTGACTCTTTTGGGTAAAAAAAAAATAGAGTTATTTCCTCATAGATTAACACTCTATAGCGCTAAAGTCAATGGTTCTTGATATATGTTGACTTTGGAAGGCTTGACAACTGGAGCCTTATCTGGATTGAGAAGAACACTGGTATTTAAAAAAGCCCATAATGTTCACTTCATTATCCAGACAAAGAGTTTCTGTCTATCTTTTCACCTCCGCTGTGAGAGTACATCATGTTTAGGATACATTGTTTGACTAGTAGAAAAAGATTTTTATAAAGTGCCTGCAAGCCAAGCGTCACATCTCCTGAGCATTAACAGCTAGCAGAGAAACCTACTTAAGAAAGCAAGGGTTTTATCCCGGAAGGGAAGGTGTTTTCTAATCTCTCTAATTCATCATCCAGGGACTGCACAGGCAGCAATAAGCTCATGCCTAGGAGCAGCCACTGCAGAGAGGAGCAGCACCGAGACATACTGTAATCATTTACTCCCTCTGCTGAGCCAAACTGTCACTGCATGAGTCATGAAGCCTCCTCGGGCAATCCACAGGGCTGCGGGGGGGAGAAAAGCCCGCCCACATGGCCAGCACCGATCTCATGTCACTGCACATGCCATCACAGCAAAGGCAAGGTCAGGCCCGCACTATTGATCCCCTGGTACTGACCTTAAATCTTTGCAGGGTGTCGATGTCGTGGGCTGCATCCTGAGAGGCTGAAACAGCAGAAACAACTCAATGAGAAGGCAGATGGCGGGCATGTCCCTATAGAGTGCATTCAACAGCTTCTAAACATCTAAAAGATTGGGAAAATCTGATCATATTCACTTATAAAAACAACAGTTATCTTTCTTTTATGCCTCTTCGGGATTTGAATGAAATGAAAACCAGGCTGTGTGAAAGAAGATATTAGGTGTTTTTTTTAACAATCCTGTGTTAGTTTTGGATCAGAAATACAACAAATTAGATCAGATATAACTCATTAATGTTGTTTATAAAGTTAAGAGCGCCTCAAAAGTCTTCACACCTTTAAAATGACACCTGGATTTATTTTCACATTTAAAAAATGGAGCAAATGTGTTGGTGCTGATACTTTTTTGAGAAAAGTAATTCTTATTAATAAAGTATCTGAAGAACAAAAACATTTATCTATAACACAACTACACAAAAATAGTTGATATTTAGTATTATTTTAGGTTAAATCAATGTAGATTAATTAATTGACTGGATCAATACTTTTTTCCCCCTTTTGTTTGGTTGAAACTAATTATATATATCTCAAATTAGAAAACAGTTATTTGGACTTAGGTCTAGTAAAACACATGATTTTATTAGTTATTAGAATATGAATAATTCTAGAGAATAGAAATATTCATCATGTTTCTGCACTAGCCACAGCCATTACCATCTGGTCTTATTGACATACTCGACACAAGTACTTCCTCATCCCCATTAAGTTTTTCTTTGTTTAACTTATTTAAGTTAAGCAAATAGTTGAGCCTAATCCATAAGTGTATGTTCAATACATGTTACATCAACTCAACACGTTTTAATTAGCATTACTCATTCTAATTACCTATGACTACTAACTACTGCATTTATTGATGACTGCATTTATCGTGCTATGGTGGATAAATGATGCTTGTTTCTATGTAATCTTTCATACCCTTTCTGCAAACAACGGCTTAAACCATACCCATAAAAATGTTGGAAGTCTGGAAAGCAGGACAACTGAACTTTAAGGGTTAAGCAGAGTTCATAGATGTGAACAACTAATGAGTCAATGCTGAAACTGGATGAGGGTCTAAGTTTAAGGCTGTGAAGCAGATTATTCCCAAACTGATTCAGTTTAGTTTGGGTTGTGCACTGTGATGGACTGGCCACCTGTCAGGGTGTACCCCGCCTTTCTTTTTTCATTTGTTTTTTTTTCTTTTTTCTCTGTAGACCGCTGGAAATGAACAACAGCCACACTGTGACCCTGATGGATTAAGCAAGATAAGGTGGTTTTCGTCCAT
>NW_015151064.1:477275-478941 GCF_000732505.1 Cyprinodon variegatus | reverse complement strand
TGGTCATTCAGTATATTCAGTTGACCTCATTCTTTGAGCACATACTGTTGCTGAACCTAGACCTGAGCAACTGCAGCAACCCCAGATCATAACAGCGCCCCCACAGGCTTGTACAGTAGGCACTAGGCATGGTGGGTGCATCACTTCACCTGCCTCTCTTCTTACCCTGATTCGCCCATCACTCTGGAACAGGGTCAAACTGGACTCATCAGACCACATGACCTTCTTCCATTGCTCCACAGTCAAATCTTTATGCTCCCTAGCAAATTGAAGCCTTTTTTTTCCGGTTAGCCTCACTGATTAGTGGTTTTCTTACGGCTACCCAGCTGTTCAGAGTTCTACTGTTGTTTTTCTTCGATTTGATCTCACCACACGTTTAAGTGATCGCCGATCACGATCATTCAGGATTTTTTCCCCCGCCACATTTCTTCCTTGAAGATGATGGGTCCCCACTATCCTTCCAGTTTTTAATAATGCGTTGGACAGTTCTTAACCCAATTTTAGTAGTTTCTGCAATCTCTTTAGATGTTTTCTCTGCTTGATGCATGCCAATGATTTGATGCTTCTCAAACAGACTAACATATTCTCCACGACTACGGGATGTGTCTTTCAACTGGTGCAAGTCATTGCACCAGTTGGGGTTAAATAACTTGTTGCCAGCTGAAAGATAATCACCCATGCAGTAATTATCCAATAGGAGGCTCGTACCTTTTTGCTTAGTTGAATCCAGGTGGCGACTTGTTTTCTTTGGGGCCAGGCAGTGTATTTCGTGAGGAATAATTGACGGTCCATCAGGATGTTAGTTATCACAAGATAAATACCTTGAATACTAAAAGACTTTTAACACACAAAAGAAGTTGGAAAGCAAAAACTGCAGAGAATCAGCAACATGCTGCCTTTGTGGGAAACATCCCGACATTAAACCTCTTGTGCATAGCTGCAAGAGGGGAAGATATCAGTCAGCAGAAAGCAACAGTGAAATAACTTAAAGCTTCAGGGAGGGAAAAAAAAACGGGTTAGATCTCAAATTAATTGTATAGTTACACCAGGCATGGCTTAAGGCAAACTGCTGAGGTAAACATTCAGTGCTATCTACAACTGCATAGCAGCATATTTATGATTTTTCTTGAAAAGCTTGAGCAGCAGCATTGTCGTGATGGTGCATGACTGACTAACGCAGCCGAGGAAGAAGGTCATGGAGGAAAGGAGGAAGTGAGGTAAAATAAATGAGTGAATATTTCAGCTGAGTGGCAAAAAAATCAGTGACAGCTGAATAGAAGGAAGAGCTCTGGCTAGGTTTGTCAAACGGCTCATTATGACAACAGCAGCAGTCGTCCTGAGAAGTGATGCTGGAGGGGGATATATGGGCAGGAACCCGAGCATGATGGAGGGAGCTCCTCCAGGTTTCCTGCCTGGATTCTCCGCAGTAGCTTACGTCTTCAAAGTGCAACATTTGCACTTGCTGCATAAGCCAAGACACTTTGACATAATGCCAAACTCATGATGTTGGCAAGTAAATCTAAATCCAAGTGATAGAAACTGAGTGTGGAAATAAGCCAGCTATGTGTCACCCATTTGGGAAGAAAAGATTTAAGATGACACTTCTGTGAAAAGATACGAGGACGCCTGTAATTCTTCTTAACTGCAGAATACTGACAGCCATTCC
>NW_015151064.1:474802-476020 GCF_000732505.1 Cyprinodon variegatus | reverse complement strand
ACTCCAGAGTGTTGTTCAGCATGGGGGTGAGTAGAAAATGAAGGCTAATCATGTTTTGGGTGTACTATTCCTTTAAAGCTGGACAATTCAGATGTCACACGACTGGCAATCTTAACAGCTGTGACATGTTGTTCCCCAGATTGGGACCTAAGATGCTCTGAATGTAGATGCCTACCACACCTTTAAGATTTTACTCAGTAATAAAATGCTGCTAACCGTGTACCAATGTCCTCCCATTAACCACCGGGATTAAAACCCAATTAAAATTCATTAAAGTTTGGTTTTTCATTGTTTAAAACTACAAACAGAGTTTAAGGCTGTGAATATTTCTACAGTTTGAGTAAACTGGAATATCAACAATATATTCAAATGAGCTGATTGACCTGCAGCCTTTTCAAAGAGCTGCTCCTCAATGGTGTTATCACAGACACAATTAAAACAATGAGTAGGTGGCTACATTACTGTCAGCTCAAACACTTTTAACGCCATCAGCTACGATGATGGTACAGGTCACCTCTATGAGCCATTTCATTATGAATCCCTGCTGAAGGATCAGTTGTCTAATTTTCACATCCAGGTCAAGTGTCAAGTGAGCTCAGGGACTCTTCAGAAGGTGGATACACGCTGACATGGGAAAGCGTCAACCTGTGTCCTTCAGCTGAAGGACAGGTCGCCATCATCCCTGAGATGAATTCTAAATAAAGGCATTGATTTAATTGTCATTAGGAATATATCGATTTAATAAAGAAACAATGATCTTTGTGGACTTCAAGATGGAAGATTAAGTGTCTAATTAAATCTCAAGGAACATTGGCAAGCCTTTACAGCAGGGAAAGTGTTTGGATTTCTTTATACACATGAAGCCTGATCCTCATGTCCTAAAACAGGTGCAAACATTTTTTTTTGTACTGTATGCACAGAGCAGATCTTCAAAGAAGGTACAAAATGATTTGTGTTTGCTATTCAGAAGACAGTGTGATCTAAACTTTATTTGGATTTCTGCCTTCAATAATGAACAGATCATATTTTAATGACCAGATTTATGGAGGCCACGCAAAAGCTGAACATTTACCATATGCAAAGGCATTTTCTAAATCTGATGTTCAACTGTAGCTAGCCTAGTAAACTAGCCCCAACTGCCAGCGGTCTAAACCATTTTTGCCTGCAAGTGGTCTAGCCACAATCAACGCCCTAGGCCCTAGAACTAGCAGGCCAATC
>NW_015151064.1:471970-472987 GCF_000732505.1 Cyprinodon variegatus | reverse complement strand
GTTCTCATCAACAATCTTCCGATGTCTCATTCATCTGGGCCAGACTAAATTACACATTTAATCTCATATTTAGGTTTATAAGGCTAAACTGTAGCTGCAGTTTAAGAGTCTTTTTCATTATTTCAGAAGGTCTGGTGCAAACTGACACCAAAAATTATCTGCAGTCATTGTGGAAAAAAGGAGGCATTCCTAGAGGATGGAGAAAGATTCTGTGAGCATAGACACAAATTCGGACTGTCAGAAATAACAATAGTATCTGTGTCAAGGTTTGGTTGAGGTTGGCTGAGTACCCAAATGCACAAATGAGGAGGCAGAGATTAGTTTTCCTGGTTTAATGCAAGAACCAGAGGCAAACAAGGGCAAAAAAATAAATAAGTACAAAAATACAAAATATTGCAAACCAAAAAAGATGCCAGAGAGAAACACACACAGGGAGCCAAGTAGCAACAAAGCAACAAGAAATCAGCAATGAGGAGCTGCAGAGGTGCTGTATATATGGGGAACAAGGAAGAGTCTCTGGAGACCGGCCGTGAGGGCAGAGGCAAAGCAGAGTCCAAGGAGGCCAGCTGTGAGGTTGACAATAAAGGAGAACCTCTGGAGGACGCCTATGAAGGAGGACCTCTGGAGGACAGCAAGGAAGGAGGACCTTTGGAGGATGGCCGTAAGGATGGCGAGGAAGGAGGACCGCTGGAGGACGGCCATGAAGATGGCAAGAATGGAGCACCGCTGGAGGCCAGCCATGAGGATGGCAATGAAGGAGGACCTCCGGAGTAGGCCAGGAGGGAGGAACTTTGGTGGACGGCCGTGAGGATGGCGACGAAAGAGGACTGCTGGAAGATGGCCATGGGGACAGCTACAAAAGAGGACCGCAGGAGGACCTCTGGAGGACAGCGAGGAAGGAGGACCTCTGGAGGACAGCAAGGAAGGAGGACCTTTGGAGGATGGCCGTAAGGATGGCGAGGAAGGAGGACCGCTGGAGGACAGCAAGGAAGGAGGACCTTTGGAGGATGGCCGTAA
>NW_015151064.1:468949-469696 GCF_000732505.1 Cyprinodon variegatus | reverse complement strand
CTGAGGGGCTAGGACACTGAGAGGAACTGACTGTGAAGAAGAGAGGACTGACCCGCTAAGAGGCTCTGGCTCAGGGGACTGGCCAATCAAGTTGAGGGTGAACTGATTTTATGATTAGAGATTGTGTGGGGCCAATAGAACGTTTTAAAGTCCTAAGAGGTGAGGACAGCTGGAAGTCATGAAGGTGGTGGATGAGACCACAGAGGAAACTGGCCTGGCTTTAAGGCGGCATGAGGCTATCAACAGGCTGACCCATAATAGTGGGAGCAGCGACATCAGATCGACCCGACGGGGAGGAAGCTGCGGCGTCAGACTGACCAGCTGGAGAGTGAGTGGCAGCGTCAGACCGAACCGCTGGAAAGTGAGTGGCAGCATCAGACGAACCGCTGGGGAGCGAGTGGATGCGTCAGACTGACTCGCTGAAGATGCAGAAGAATTTGTCCGCCTGCAGCAGGGCCTACGCTTGGTAGCAGAAGACAGTGGGGGATCAGCTGCACGGTGAACAGCTAATCAGGTGAGTGATGGTTTGGGTGGTGGAGGTCTATTGAAAAGGCTTGATGGTTCCAGTCCAACTCTTCAAACAGTCCAGATATTTCTAAGGCCAAAAGGAGAGTGGAATTAGGCAGGAGAATGTCTTTTTTTTGTTTTGTTCCAAGGCACTCAATCAGAATCAGAATCAGAAATACTTTAATAATCCCAGACGGAAATTACTTTTGTTACACGCTCCAGTTACAGTTTTACATGATA
>NW_015151064.1:463598-465775 GCF_000732505.1 Cyprinodon variegatus | reverse complement strand
GCAACAGTGTGCAAGCATTGTGCAACACGTTTTGTTTATGCTAACAGCAACATGATCAACATGTCATGCTAACCCCGAAATCCCACATACTCCATCAGCGCTCCGCCCCGCTGCGCTCCAGACCGGCTGCACAAAACAAAGCTACATCCTCCACTGTGGCTCCCGTCCGCTCCGCTCTGAGTTCCTTGGAGATGGTAGAGAGCATGCGGAAGATGATTAAAATGAAAGCAGCAAAACATGTGAAAATGATCCATGGTTTCCGCGAATCATTAAAAATAATTACAATTCATGAATGCTTTTTTTTTTTTAATAATTTCATTAAAAAAAAAATCATTAATTTTTTATTATTTTTTTTAATTTTTTTTTTTTTCGGTGTAACAACAAACATATACCGAACCGAACCGAAAACCGTGACCACGAAACCGTGAACCGAACCGAACCGTGGATTTTGTGAACCGTTCCACCCCTAGTAGGGATGTAGCAGCTCAGAGAGGTAGGGTGGGCTAAGGCCATTTCAGAGCTTTAACAGCAAAAAAAAAAGATTTTAAATTTAATCCTCAAATTAACTGGCAGCAAGTGTAAATAGACTATAAAAGGGGAAATATGATCAGATTACTTGTAGTTGTTAGGAGACGAGCAGCAGCATTCTGTTCCACCTAAAACTGGGAGATAAATACATCTCTGACTCCCTTTTAGAGTGCATAACAGTATCAAGCCAAATGGCTACAAAGGCATGGATTGCTGTTTATAAATGCTGATTAGTGGATAGGTTGAACTTTTGCTAGTTGCCTCAAGTGAAAAAAAGCAGCATTTTATAACAGCTCTAATATTAGTATCCACCTTAGGTCCAGCGTCTATTTTAACCTCTAAATTAGCAATAGCAGGAGAGTAACTGATAAAATAAAGAGCTATTTTATCCGTTTTGAGGAGACATCTAAGAACAGAAAGTGATGAACTGAGGCAACTCTGAACTACGGAAGCCCAAACAGCGGATTGTTGGTAAACAATCTTGATTTTCCAAAAATTCAACCCTCATAACCAAAAGTTTTAATTAATCAATGATTAATTATTAGCTCTACCATAATCAGGCCTTTATCGTGCAAAAGGTCCAAATAGGAAAGTGTAATGAAGGGGGAAAAAAAATATTAAAATTGATTAAAAGTAAAATTTATTAAAATTATTTTATTTAATAT
This sequence comes from Cyprinodon variegatus, assembly GCF_000732505.1. Lineage (NCBI taxonomy): Eukaryota > Metazoa > Chordata > Actinopteri > Cyprinodontiformes > Cyprinodontidae > Cyprinodon > Cyprinodon variegatus. Next base: position 464,582 of record NW_015151064.1, on the reverse strand, counting down.
TTATTTAAAGCACATTTTATTACGTTTGACTTATTTTGTGGATATTATATGATTAATTTTATTCATATTAAAAATCACTGAATGTTAGTTGAACATATGAAGACATAAAATGACATAATTTATTAACATCAAATTTGGGGTTAGGGTCTACATTTAAAAAAAATAAAATAACAAGACCAGTCTGTTCATCTCATTTCTATCATTTCTTATTCAATAAATAATATATATCTCAGTGAGGAGGCTGGATTGTTTCGCCTTGGAATGTTCTTTTCTAGAGAGGTCCAGTGTTCCAGAGATGGGGGGGGGGGTAGCCTCTATGTTCTGCCAGCTCTTTCGTTTCTTCTGCCAAACATGAAGATTGGTAGCATTTCTGTTGAAAAATTACTTTCTCCTGACTTTTGCTCTGAATGGATTAACACGTGGCGGAGAGGTTAAAATGTTAATAAAAGGAGGTCAGATCAGATTATAAGAGCGTTTATATGAGTTGTTTGGTTGTTAGAGTAGGAACCTTCTGACATAATGGATCAGATCTTCGGTTTGAGGGATTATTAAGTTATACTTTATATTCCTCTGTATTCTCTACAATATATGCTTTTGTTGTGTGATATAAATAGGATCAATTTATGTTTATACACACTCACACCCCACATACACACATATATACATATAATCTATATAGCGGAAGGCAAACAGATCTGCTAAATCACTTTGGCACAAATCACTTTGTACCTCCTGCTCCAGCATACAAACATGTTTGAACCTGCTTAAAGATGTGCAAACCTTCAGGCCCTAAGGCCCCTACACCACATTACAGACCTGTAATCAGTGGATCAACAGCCCAGACCTGGGAGGTCCTCTCTTTGAATAGAGTGGAGTGATGCGTAGAGGACCTGGAATTCCCTCTTTGTGTAACTTCCGGTCAACTTTGCTTGGATTGTAACAAAGAAAGACCTATATTTTGGATCACATTGGTATTTTATTGTC
>NW_015151064.1:455673-461906 GCF_000732505.1 Cyprinodon variegatus | reverse complement strand
GAATAAGATGGTTTTATCTTTGGAGGTTTTTTCTTTCGATGTTTGCAAACATTTATCTGCTGCTAGTTCACGATGTGTTCTGTCTTCTTTTCTTTTCTCTCGTTTCTTGCAGATGTGAGAGTCAATCTGTATATTCTGCTTTTTTTTCCTTCCTCCTCCGTCTCTTTCAATCTCAGTGTCAACTGCATAGGATTATTCCCAAAGGCAGTTTTAATAAACATCACACCAAGTGGAACACTGTGAAAAAAGAAACGGTTGTTTAACAGTTCTTTAGTCCTGCTTTCATTTCATAGTGGTTATCATGATTTTATCTGTTTGTTTTTTGTTGTTTTTTTTTGCTTAAATATAAGCCTTTCTTTTAAAGCCACATGCAGGAACAGGAAAATGCAAATTATTACATCGATGACAGGCCTGTTGAAGCTGCAGCAGCTATTAGGTAGGGAAATAGGATCAAGTGTAGGTAAAAGAGTAAAATCTTAATCAGAAAAGTTACCAAGCAGCAGGAAGGGTCTGACCACACCGACTTGAAGATCAAGGCTGGTATCTTCTACAAATCCACATCCGCTGTCATCCTGCAGCTCCTCCACCTGCACAGCCTCTCCCTCTGATCCATCACTCCTCCTTTCCAGCAACTTCTTGCCTGTCACTGTGGTCACGCGGGTGGACTGCTTCTTCAGGCGGTTTTTGGAGAAGCCCTGGATTTCCTGAGCAAGTGAATGCATCGTGCCTGGGAGAAAACATCAGATTTACCAAATACATTTAATCCATCATTTGAAATGAAGGTCAAACTGTAGATGGAGGACAGAGAGGGAGACAGATGTGGTTTGCTTCTTTAAAAAATTACAGTTTGCTGCATATTAAATTGGAAAAAAAACATTTTTAAATGTGGAACTCGGGCTGTGGATTTATTTAATTAATTTTGATTCATTCCACAGTTACACAGTTGTAATGTTAATAAATGTGGAAATTTAGAAAAATAAAAAAGGAGAAATTAGGATCTCTAAATACAGATCAGCAAGGAAGTTAAAGCATTGCAACAAATGGCTCCTCCAGTTGGACAATGACCAACCACAAAAAAAAATAAATCCCTGGCAGAGCTAAAAACAGTTCCTTGTTCATTACTCCTTTTTTATTTATTGCAGATTTGTTTTTTTATATGGACAGTATTACTCAGGGTGCACTTCCACCAGGGGACGGCAGGAATGCTGTGTCACTTCTGGCTCTAAACAGGTTTCCTGTTGCTGTCTGTCATTTCCAATTAGAAGGGATTGGGCTTCTCCTTGTGTTCTGCAGTTTTAACTAAAATAAAAATAAAATGGCTAAAAATATAATTTATTGCTAAACTAAATGGCGATTTTACACCTTGTGGACTTGTGAATATAGTATTTAAATTAACAGCTGTAGTTCTTGGTTAAATCAAAGAATAAAAGAAGAACTTAACTTTAAATGATTTAATTTTTCTTCTCTTAATTATAGCTACAATAAAAAACAGACTGAAAAGCAGCTAAAATATAAAAAGTATTCTCTGTTTAGAATCTGTAAAGTTATGATTGTTAAAACCTACTTTTAAAACTAAAAATGACCTATTTAGGTAAAAAAAAAATCTAATTTATCTATATGTTTATACACATAAATTACATGTATTTATACCAACTGTTTTAAAAAATATTATTTGTAGATCTTCATAGCCCCCTTTTGGTGTTTTCACTCCTAAATTTTATGATTAAAAAAGATTATCTCTAACTTTTTGTAAATGGCCTTGAAACAATATTTGTAGTGAATTAGAAAAATAAAATTAAACATTATTAACCTAAAAATATATATATTTTTAAAGCTACAGTGTGTAATAATTACAGGGATATACAGTCAGAAATGTAATATATTATACATAACTATGTTATTTATCATCATCTACGAGCTCAGCCTCTTAACCTTAATATTTGCGTTGCCTTAGAATTCGTTATTTATAATTACATAGGAGCGGGTCTCGCAGCCATGGAGGCAGACATCTTTGCGCTACGGCAGCGCAGAGGCAACAAACTAGCGATTGCGAGATCGCCAAAACGTCCCAACGATGTAGAAAAAATAACGGGTATATTTATTATCTTAAGTCTACATGAAATCTATACCCTACACAGACTAATGAAATACTATCTGTAAAATTATCTATGTAAACAAACCTCATCACTTGAGAAGGTAGGTGATGCGGACGTCGTGGAAGACATTTTGTCCCGTAACGCTCGCCGTACTGTTGGGGGGGAGAAGCGGTGGGGGGGAGATGTTCATGTTGCTGCAGTCTGACCGCTAGGTGTCGCTAAAAGTTACACACTGTAGCTTTAAGGAAAAAATTACATTTATTTATTTTGAAAGCTCAGTGACAAAAATATGTGGATCCGACCTCTGCTTGAGGCCTTCTAGTCTGTCTCCATACTTAATCAGTGTCTTGTGGAAATATTTAGATTTATGGTTATCCTATTTATACCAGTTTTTTTTTTTTTTTTTTTTTTGCTTTTACTTTTAATGCAACTGTATTTGTCATGTCATCTATCAAATTAGTGTATTTCTTTATGAGGGTGTTTCACATTACGTCTTCATGACTACCTCATTTTTAATGGCTTTGACAAATCTTTCACAATATAAAGCTGTCATTTTGGTCTGTTTATTAATCTGGAACAAAAAATACCGTATCCATGAGGAAATTATTAAATAGTCTGCATTTGAAATGTCAAAGAAATTATAATAGTGATGATTACTACGGTCCGTGAACGCACCACCAGCAGCCCAGATCCTCATCCCCGGAAAAAAAAAAAAAAAACAGACAGGGAGACAGAGGGTGGAGTACAGGAAGCTGCTATCCCTGAAAAGCCTCATCATGGGCCAAATCTAACCACTACAGAAATCACGGCTTCTCCTTCTTTTCATTGTTTGGACCAGAAGCGGATATTCCCATAATATTGATTTTATTTTTGGATTGGAGGATTAAAGCGAGAAGATGTCTCGGGGAGTGATGCAGCCCAGCCAGCAGAAACTGGCAGAAAAACTCACCATCCTCAACGACAGAGGCATCGGGATGCTGACCCGTGTTTACAATATCAAAAAGGTTCGCTCACACAAACACCAATATTTCCTCATTATTTTCAGAAATATGTGAACATGTTGAATATTTTAGTTGATCTCAGGCTGCTGTCACTTAACAGGGGAAATAACGCCCTAGCAAACTATTAGCAAATATCAATAGATGTTTTTTTTGCCCTCTGTAGGCCAATGCAGCTGTAGAACTGTGTCACACATATTTGTCGTGATGTGAATGAATAAAATAAAATGAGGATAAAGGGAATTTTCCCCCAGTTCCTCCTCCCAGCATCCCTGTTTGTAGCTGCGGCTAACACAAACCGTCGCGTTAGCTTGCGGTAAAAGTTGTCCGCCGCTTTTCGGGTTTAAAGCGGCTTTCCGGTCAAATTAAAACCAGATGTTGATAATTATTTCGATGACAACCTTTATCTAAACACATCAAACGCAACAGTTAAAAATGAAACGAGCTCTGTCGTCAAACCTGTAGGCCTTAGCTGGTGCTAACGGCTAGCTAGCATCGGCTGTAATGGCGGCGGCTCCTGGTTGATCCAGCAGGCGGGGCGTCGGCTCTGCTCGCCAAAACCCCGATACGAAGCACCGAAACCCCCAGACACGAACCCCCCCAGCTCTCCACCTACCAGCGGAGGCTGTAAAGGCCCGAACCGGTCTGCTTTCCCCAAGCCCAGCCTGCGGCTATTAGCTATTAGCTTGATATAGAAAATGAAAGAAATGGGAAAATGAAAACTGGATCGCCGTGATTTTTTTTTTATATTCTTTTCTTTCATTTAGATTTATGCAGAAGGTGTTTCACCAAGTTCTTTATTTTCTTTAAGGATGATACACGTAAAACCCATTGATTGTGTTTGAATTTATTAGTGATTCTATCCAGGGCTGCAACTTTTCACCAAACCTTGGAGACAGTTTGGACAGGGAAGCTTTGATTGACAGGCTCTTAGGATCTAACTGAAACAAAGTGGGAAAATTAGGATTTTTATACAGTAAATGTTACTGAATAAATAGTTATGTGGAAAACATTTCACACAATATACATTATTTTCTATATTCTGATGATTTTAAATAAAATGTAGTAAAGAAGTATGGACCCTACTAAAATATTTGCATCTTAAATGTACTGTAAACTAAGAATTTCCCAACTGTGTTTATGAACTATTCTATGCAGTTCAATAAAATAAACAACAGGGAACTAATAATTGATTACTGAAACTAATACAGGAACCTGTGCAATCTACACTGTATAATTATTTGGTTATAGACTAACAATTAAAAATCTGATCTCATTATCTTATTATTTTATTTTTTTACAATTGACTAAACAGCAAAACAATTGAGAGCTTCTGGGAGGCTGTAGATTCTATGCAAACATACCATGACACTGGACGGCACTTCTCTGGATGTTTCAGTTGGGAAAATGTGATTGAAATGACGTTTTTGAATATATTCAATGGATAAAAGATAAGGCCAGAACACACCGGTTGTGTACGACTTTTTACTCTCTGATCCAATTGTTTTCCACGTCACACTGACTGCATATACAGGGAGGCTATGACTAGTATATGGTATACACAAATTAGAACAAATTTCCACATTTGAATTGGACAGATTATGAAAAGTTATGGGAAAAAAACCCCACCTCTTTCAATAAAGCGAAGCCCCACGTAAATGAGTCTGTGCAGCATCTCTAACCTGAGCACATAATAATCAAATGCCTTTGGTGAGAAAATATTGGGATCTATGTCTAAAGAAAAGAAAAAAAAGCAGCAATACAGGCTGTGGGATGGTTTATATGCTGACTGAGGCAGTGAGAGGCCATTCTCAGAGAGAGATCTGTGATTATCAAAGTTTTTCTTTCTTTTTTTCATAAATCGGTGAGAGAAACGGCGCGCCTACCTGATCTGTCTGCCCCTCGTTGTTTTATTTTTTGAGGTTCAAAGAGGATATATCGTTTTTTTTTCCTCCTCCTGTAGTTTTTTTTTCAAGGTGATTGATAAACTGCGTTTTCTGTCCCTCGTTGATTTTGCGAAGCTCAAAGAGGATCACTACTTTCTGTTTTCTGTCTTGTAGAATTCCTATCATGGGTAAAGTATTATTTTTTACTGTCTGACTGATTGTTTTTACATGAGTCTGTCCGATTTGCTAGAAACGTGATGCGCGACTCCAAAAAGTGACTGTTTTCCCATGTGATAAACAGATTTTATTTTATATTTTCCCCCCAAAGCGAATGTGTTTTACTTTGTAACAGCGTCTCTCTTCCTGTCAGACCCATGAATTTGTCGCTGAATTGCTGCATAGTCCGACTAAAATAGACCTGTTATCTTCTCAGTCAAACCTACGGAAGCCCCCTTGCGTAAAATCGTGTTTGGTGTGATAATCCCCATTGACTTTTAATGAGCGCTAAATGCCACGAGCTCGTCCAACATGATTTTCTTTCGAATCAGACGCAAAATAAGATTTGGTGCGTTCTGGGCTTTAGATAAGTAAAAATAAAATGAGAACATCCCTGTGGTTCCTCCTCTATACATTCTGGATAACTGGGTTGTTCTGCATTATCCTCTCTGCGTCTTTTGTTGTAGTTCTTTTCTTGGATGGCTGATCTTTTGAAAAATAAAAAGCATAGCTTCTTTTTCTTTTTTTGTGGACCTCCTTTGGGTTTGTGAGTCATACCTGAAAGCTTTAAGAATTTAGATATTTGTATTGCTTTAATTAGTCCCAATTTCCAAGGGGGGATTATTCAACTAGACTGAGCAATAATTATTTAACTTGTGAGCAGAACATGGACTGAAACTGGCACTAAAGCAGGTGATTAAACTAGAGCAAACAAGGATTAAGTCCTACTAAAAAAAGCAGTAGATTTAGAGAAAGCAAACCATTTGAGGTCAAGTTGATGTGATCCTACACTCAGGCTGTGTCCGAATGTCTGCTCTAATCATTAAAGGGCATTATATAGTGGTTACACCATTTTAAATGAGTGTCTAAAAGGTCTAGTGGATGAAATGGTAGTGAACTCGAAATGGCCCACAATGCACCTTTAAAAGTAGTGATCACCCATGGTCACTAGACGAGCAGATATATCCTAGACTGCTTTGCTTGGAGAGCTCTCCTCACAAAGCATTATGGGATTTGCTGTCACTAACTAACAGCAC
>NW_015151064.1:444139-455010 GCF_000732505.1 Cyprinodon variegatus | reverse complement strand
ACAATATGAATTAGTCCAGATAAGATAAAAATTCAAATAAAATATCTTGTAATAATGGCTCAGAAATCAGAGTCTTTTTTCAATGTCTGGGCAGCTTTTTCAGCAGTTAATAGGTGGGCTGGTGCAAAAATACGGCCTGTATGAACCCTGCATGTCCTTTTGTCTTAGCACTGAGGTTGTGTTGAAAACACGGACTGGATTTTTATCTGCAGGGTATTTTTATGGATAAATAAGCGGAAAGGAGTTGAGTTTTTATGCCCGTCATTTTTTAGCGTGAAAAATTGAGCATATGGATTGTGAGCGTGATGCGTGACACTGTTATGCGTGATTCTCCCGCCCAATGGGTCAGAGTGGAGAGCCCTCCTATATCTGGCTATTATCCATTAACATTTAGATCATTTAGCTTATCAAAATATTATACAATAAGACCTGAGATAAATCAGTAAAGTTTGATCTACCGCTTAGATTTTTTAGATAGATATATTAAGATTTTAGATGACCTTGTTTAAAAAAAAAAAAATGAAGAAAGTTGAATTCATTAAAAGCTTAATTTTAGATATCTAGACTTAAAAATAGGATTTAAAAGTGTTTTGTTATTTATGTTTTTGCCATATTCGGCTGCCACCTGCGCAGCAGTGATAATGGGATGAAGTTATTTTAAGCTGGTCTGGTCCACTTTAAGGGTGCAGTGTGAATGCAAAGCAAATGCAATAACGTTTTCCTCTCCAAAACGAGTGGGTCGCGATGTGAAAGGACCATTAACAATTGACATGAAGTCAAGTGTAGGAAAATGCACGCAGGCTAGGGATGATGGTGATATAGTGAAGCACAACGGTACCCAAAGCATTTAATGAGGCAATTTGTCTGATCATAAAACAGGCAAAGAAAACAGACGGTGGAAATGCAAAAAAATGGACATTAAAGTCCATGCTTTCTACGAGGCTAAATAATAAGGACGCAGTCAGACTTGCTGTGAGTCCATCTCTGTTTTTTACAATTATAAAAAACTGGTGAAATAATATAGAACATGAAAAACTGAAGCATGTTTTTATCACATAAACGATCAGGCTTGGGTCATTGTTTGCAACACATCCCCTTTGATGCAGGTTTGTAAATAATTAATCAATGCAAACTTTTTGCGAGCTAAACGGAAGCAAACGCTTCTCTTGCAGTGGAGGGCCTTTCCGCTACGGGACAAATCGCCATCCCTGATTGGTCGGTTGCCAACGAGCCTCAGGATTGATTGACAGGCCGCTCATGTTAATTGGAAAAGCTAATTAGTGATATTCCAGGGTAGAACAGTGATATCTGTGTAGTTCTTGTCAAATAATGCTGTATTTTAAAATTGTATATCCGTTGTTTATCAGTTTAACTGAACTAATAAGATTGCTCTGGTTTATGCTAAAGAAAAAGAAAGATTTTTTTTTTCTCACTCATGACAAAGAGCGGAGGCAGATATGAGATTTTTTCTTTAATGTCTGACTGACTGAAAAATGAGAGAGTGAGGAAGAAAGAAAGGTAGTGGTGTCAGACAGACTTTGGGGAGTACAGAGGGGAAGCCATGTTGTCTTAGCTTTGAGTCGCAACGTCTTTATCACCTTAGTTCAGCAGTACAGCCTTGTCATTCTGATCCTTTTCTGTCTGAGTTTTACACTAAGATGAAAAGAAATTAAATAATGATCATCTTAAAAAGTTCAGTTTTTATCCAAAAATATGTTTTTGTTTCTAATATGAAGATTATAAGATGGTATGAGCAGTCAGACATCAGATTCAGCTTCTGATTACTCCTCTTATTACACCCTTCCTTCCCTCTCCTCCCTCCCTCCCTTCCTTCCTGCCTTTTCTCACAGTCCGACTCATCATCATCATCATCATCATTATGATAATTTTATAACTAGTCTTACCTGACAAACTACAAGCTTTTCTCTAAACACTCAATCCCATTTTTCTTTCCACTCTATATTTGAACAACTTTGAATATTTAACCAACCCCAAAAGTGGAAATGAAAAGCCAGGAAAGATGATCTGGGCTTTAATCAGATGTAGTTTTGCCATTTTGTTTACTCTTATAAATAAAGAAAAATCAAGGATGGATTTGATTGTGTTTCTACATTTGGGGAGAGTAGTTCATTCTCACTAACAGACTTCAACGCATATGAACACAGCTTTAGTCTCTGTTTGCATCATTTTCATCCTCACAGTCTGTACCAGTCTTTCAATTTGTTTTGACTTCAAATTAATCTGCTGAACTTATATTGCTTTTTTCCCTTCAGCCCCTAGTTCTGTTTACACCCAGTTTTGCTAGTACCATGTTTATCTCCCCCTCCTTCAGTAACATTCAGCTAATTCCTACAGACCTCTAAGGCAGGTTCATTTGAAAAATGCTTTTGAAGAATAATAATAAAGTATCTGTATTTACTATTCCTTACATTTTTTAAAACAATCGTTACTCGTTACTCTTGGCTTCGGTTTAATGTTTCTAAATCTTTATTTCCCGTCATGTGCTCCATCCAATGCAGATCATTGGCTCCATCCACATCTAGTGAAAACTAGTGTTATTGGATGAGTCATAGAACGCAAACACTCATTGGTTAACTAAAGGAAATCATCAGGAGCAAGCAGGTGTTCTTCAAACTGCTAACGTGAATTGTCTATGTCATGCTACAATGTGGGATTCAGAAAAAGATGTTGAAATGTCTGAAAGGTCGGACACAGGTGAGAGCGTATCTGGAGATGGAGACCAACAAGACCTCCCTCATCCCTGGCCCTATCTCAGAGAATTTATAGAAATAGTCGAATAATCTAAAAAAATGATGCAAAAGAAATTAGAATCTCTAGACAATGTTTTCCATTTCAGATGGCTAAATAACACACCAGAGAACATCATTAGTAAAAGTTTAAACGGAGGTTTGCTCTGTTTACATCTAATCCAGGCTTTCAGGTCATTGTGACCGTATGCTTGAACCTTAAGAATCTATCCAAACAAACCAGAAGCAGTCTCTTGATGAAATGGTGGCCTAGTGGTTAGAGCAATGTGCTTGTGCTCCGAGTAGGTTGCCGGTTCGATCCCCACAGCCTTGGTTCTGAGCAACAAAATAGGAACATATTAGTTCTGGACAATATAAATCAATATCACGATAAATTGGGTAGTTTTACGTTGATATCGATAAATGCACAATAAAAGCTCTAGCAGGAAATGCAGCTCATAGATTTATAATTTGTTTATTGAATAAATCACCTCACATATTACTTTGAATTAAATACTAAAGTCTTTTACCATTCAACAAGGTCTCATTGCACAGAAGGAAATTGTTACGTCTCTTTCAAACATTTTTTGCACAAAGGTAACGGAGTCTTTTGCACATCTTTGAACTCGTGGCTGTGCTGTAGGTGATGGAGGTTGGATGTGTTACTTTGGGTAGTCCCCACAGTTTTCAGACAAAATTTACATCACGCGTTCTTTTGCTCTACATCTATGGCGTAATTTTTGTGCCACTGAGCTGAGTGCATTGAGAACAATGTACATCATTTAAACTCAAAACCAGTCTGACACAAGCTTGATTCTGACAACGCGCTCTCGACCGCTTCTCTGTGCGCTCCCCTCTCGCTTTCCTCCGCAGGACTAACTGATGTAACTTCGTTTACAGCTTTGTTAGACACTTCTTCATTGGGCTCATCCACCCACATGCTGCTGTGTCTTAAGGAAATACCAGCACACAGGGAAAAACAGCAGAATTACCTTTATTTCTTTTAGCCACATGGGACAATTATCTCAGGATATCTTAGTGAATGACAGTAACGGTATACATTCAGTTTATCGCCCAGGCCCAGAACATATCCAGGTCCTTCCAAGAGAGTGAAAGTAGATAACAAGTTATGAAAAAGAAACGTTCAACCCACCTGAAATATGTGCCATCTCTACAGTGGGTGACATAGTACGGAAGTTAGGTTTTTAAGCCAGATTTACATTAAGAAAAGCAAAGCCAAAGTTTGCCAAAAAAAAAAAAATCAAACATAGACAAACAGCAAGACTTCATCTTTTTAGACATGTATTAACAAAATTATATTATTTAACTCCAGAACAGGGGAGACGTTTGGCAAACTCAGCATTCCAGCATGATGTTGGGGATGTCATGGTTTTTGGGTATTTTATTGTGGTAGAATCCAACTGTTTATTCTGCAGTCGATCAGAAAACATGAGACCATCTGTAAAGAAAATAAACAATACAGGACAAGCCCCCAATTACTGGTTGGGAGATGCGTAGCAAAGACCTGGATGGAGTCAGATCCCATATCTGGATCTCACTGGACTTGTCAGTTTACATGCAGGAAATGGCTGAAATAGCTCCCAACCAGAACTTCAAACTGCAAAGAATTTTATTCAGATTGGTGTAAAATTGATGGTCGTCAGAGAGGTTAAAACTAGCCTGGGTCCTACTAACCTGTTCCACAGTTACAATTCACATTTTAATTGATTTTCATAATTAACAAGGTTAATGTTTGATTTTAATCAGTTTTTTTCCACTTATAGATTAAAAAAACTTTATATAAACCTCTCTTTTAAAAAACGAATATATAGCAATATTTCTTATTTTTCAGGTACTTAAGTTTCCTTTGACATAAATTCAGTGTAGCAGGGCTTTATCTGTGTAACATTCTGGATGTAATAGCGCTGCTTTTAATATTGTTTAATGAAGAACTTTTGAGTATTTGAAATATGGATAAAATTTATCTGTTAATGAATAAATCTAGTTAAATCATTAACTCGGCTAAAGTAGCTATCTTTTTGCTTAATTAAAATGTCAGAAGTTCTGGTTTAAAATTGAAATACTCAGACTAGTCCATTCTAAACGACGGCGGGGCTGTTTGACAGAAAATCCTCCAAGCAAATTTACCATTTTGTATTTTGATTTTCCTCTTGTCTTGCCACAAGCATAGACCTGTTTGGCTCCATGTTGTTTTTTGTTTTTTTGCATGGCCTTAAATTTTAGCTCAGTGATTCGATTAATTAAATATCCACTCTAGGAAGATTCTATTTTTGGAACATCTCGATGTTCTTTGCTTCAGTGCATTGCTTGAGCTTTCATAACTCAGACTGAAGTAAATCACTTTTTGTTCTGAGATGTGTGCCTTTAGCAGACCACTGCTAAAGGCACACATTTAGTGTGTTAGATTTCAATTGTTTGCTGTGGAAGGGGATTTTTATTTTTTTAAAGCATGTTTCACAGTTTTGATTTCGTTGTCCTTTTTTAATTTAAGGTAACCTCCTAAAAGGGATGATTGAATTATAAACTAGTTTTTGAAAGGAATGGATGTCATTTTAAACATTTTATAATTAAATTTAACATTTTTGGTAGGAAAAATTAGATATTTAATCCATATTCCCAGCCCTACTTTAAATTCTCTCTTGTCCAGACGGCATTATCTCTGGACTTTACCATTGCGTTCAAAAAGTGCTGACCTCTAACTCGCACGCTGTGCGCTAGCTGCATCCATCTCTTCCCTTTTGAGTGGCATCAAACCAGCTTTAAGCGTATTATTGCCACCTACAGGGCTGGAATGATAAATATGTGCTTTACTCTTGGTAGCTGTGGCATGACCAGACACATAGTACTTCTACGATTTAAAAGTTGTTTTTTATTTTTTAATTGTGATTATTATGTGAATGTGATTAGTTGTTCAACTCTGGACTTAACCAGATGATTCTATTCCAAACGGTTTATAAAACAGAATGAAAGCTTTTATTGATTTCTTATTCAAAATAAGAAGTGTTTTTCTTTTTATGAATTGAGTTTTTAAAAAAGTACGTCTTTATAATTTAACAGTTTATTGTGCTAGATGTATTAAATACTGACTGAATAAATAACAGAAAAGTCCAAATATTTAGTAGGTATAACAAAACGGGAACCGATTTGGTTAAAACAAAAGAAAATGGACTAAAGAACGTTAAACACTCATAATGTGCAGAGATTTAAATCGATCACTATATTTACCACTTTGTTTCAGTGAAGTGGATGATAGCTGAGATATATCTGTTTTTAGTGTAATCCTAAAGTTCCTCTTATTGCTACTCACAGATTTAACAATCCTGAAAACGATTTTTCTTTATTAAATTTTTTTGAACCCAGCAACTCAAAGTGTGAAGCCTCAGATGGCTCTGAAAGGATCAGACCTGACTTGAGAAGTCCTGCAGTTTTTATTTACAGAGACTTATTCCTGTCCGGATATCTGTAAACACCGTAACCGTGAACCGATCAGCTCTATAACGCATCATCACCTGTTACTAAGCAACAGCTGATGCAGCATCCTTACAGATGGTGGACACTACAGGTGCTTTCTACTGTCTTTCCCAGACTGTGAGACGTTGCTCCTGCCTGCAGTGCCAGCCATATTATTTCAGGCTTTGCGCGTCCTCAACATAGATGGGATATTTTTACAGCGTAAGCGTGGAGGTGGCGATTATACTTAGTGTTCCTTCCAAGTATGCGTATATCACTGCAAGTGTTAATGTGATAAGTGTTTGCACAGGATGTCTTTTTTTTTGTTCTGCGCTGTGTTAAAAGTAATTGCCAGAGGGGCTCTCCCTGTTTAAGCTGTGATGTATAAGAGCGGTGGGGGGGTGGGGGGTTGAGAACTTGTCTGTGTGTATTTTATTTATTTTTTTATGTTTGTAAAAGTGTGTATGGGGACTACTAGTGATGAAGCAGTTTGTTTAGTTGGACTTTTTGTTTTGATTTTTATTTTCTCTTCTTCTCTCCGTTCCAATGCTTCCCCCCTCTCCTATGCAGCAAGGACAAGTTTGGAAGGTTTGCAAAATTTATCACCTTCCACTGATAAAACCCCGTCCTCCTCCTCCTCCCTTTTCACCCTTCCTCAACTGATTCCTCCTCCTCCTCCCCACGCCCTCCTGGATACCCGTACTGATCTGTTGCCCACCCACCCTTCCACCCACCTCCCTCTCTGTACCTCACCCCTCTTCATGTTTGAATCTGTAATGTTGAGAGGAAGGCCTGAGCTCCATTCACTGTCCAGTTTATCTTCCGCTGATACAGATTCTTTTCTGTTCATCATTTGTTGACATATTTGATTTGATCTATTTGTGGCTTTTATATTATGTCCCGTAAATGGAGGACGGAACCTCCCACATATGAATGTCATCTATATATTTCAGTTGGATGTGAAAAAACTTCAACACTAATATTGTGTCTCACATGATTTACTGTGTAATTATATTACGCTAAATGTAAATAAGCATAATTCAGAATCAAAAAATGTAATACCGTAAATATTTGGTATTGTAGTTTTATGCTATCTTTGTTTTAAGCCAAAATCATATTCAAGTAAAGATGCCATAACTGGCAATCATTATTTAAATAATCAATTAATTTTGTGAGCTAATTATCATTTACTGAGGAATAAATTAAAGGACTTTTAATTAAGCCAAAATCTGTAAAAAAGACTCAAACATTTTTATTTCATTTTACTTTTTTATAAAATCTTCTTTAACCCCTTAAAGCCTGTTGTTTATGTTATGCAAACACCCATGTTAGCTTATGCCTTCCCATAGTTACACACCCAGTTAGACACTGGGTGTGAACCTAGGAACCTTTGGCAAGCACTTGTTTCTGGTGCGACTGTGTTTTATTATCGACCAAGAAACTTATCACACATTTGGAAATGCCTAATATTTTTTTGTGTATAAACAGAACTACATGAATACATATATATACATATAAAGAAATTCAGGCATTATTAATATTATTATCAATTTGCAGATCTGAACATCAACTTGAGTTTTTTTTAAACATGATTTTGATATTTCTAATGCATTTAAAATGTGCAGTTAAGTTCAAACACTTGTTAATCTACTTTGAGATTAAATTGGGAAAATTTTCAGCTTCATAGATTACTAAAGGGCTATATCCAGCTCTGCTTTAAACACAGTGCTTTTCCCTGAGCAGTTATTTTTGCAAATGTCTAAAAAAAAAAAAGGTACAGTTTGGAAACTACTATAATTTTGCAACGTACATTTTATGAGTTTAAACATTTTACAAATAATATTTTTAATTCAGTTATGGTTTGTTTTTCTTGTGTAGAAAAGAAGAGAAGGGTTTCTGACTCACCTGTCAAAACAAGTTTTATAACTTAAATCACCCTTTTCTTTCTGAACCAACTCAGACGTAAACACAAGGAAATCTTCTAAATATAAATTAGGAAAATGGATTTTCCAATTCTGGTGTAATTCTCATATTAATTCCTAAAGATTGATTGGTATTGATTGAGGAAGTTTTTAGGAAATGTGTCTTCCACTGTCCTTACAGCCTCGATTAACTGCCATTATGTTATTAATTTGCTGTTTAATTGCAATATAACACTATATTATATTATACACTTTAATATGTTGCTACTACACTGTCAAATATTTCAGGTAACAGCTAAATAAAAATACTGCCAGCCATTAGATTTGATATCAGACCATTTTAAAAAGAGTCAATATATTTAAATCAATACAAAGTTCCTATACAAATGTTGATTTAAAGGCCAGTTAAGAGATTCTCACTTGAACCACAATAAAATTTTATTTTTTTTATTCGTTTTACAGAAATGTGCTTCTTTTTTTAGGTTTAAAATAAAAACGCATGGATTGGCAGAGGATTAATTACAACCTGAAATCTGGGCAAAGTTGATATAAATAACCCTGGATCATGAAAACTGTTAATTTATCCCAATAGAGAACTTATCAATGAAACGATTTCACATAAAATCAGAGAAGGAAATCTCTTCTTTGATGGAATCTGAATCCTAACATATATTGGAATTAAAGCTGCTGTAATAAAAAACGTTATTCTGAATGATTTTCCTAAAAGATTGTTTGTTTTTATATATTACAAAATAAAATGTTACCTCTGCATGTTTAATGATGTTGCCTGTGAAAAACGTCCTCCTTTAGCCTCTAAAACATAAATTAATGATAACTCAGACCAAATATTATTGAATATCCCCGAAATAGATTTGAAAGAAAAAAATTATTTATTTTTCTATTATTAATTTTTTGCTAAATGGTTTAATGGAGACTGTTGCTTTAAATGGCTCATAGTAATTAAATCAGTCATTCATGTTTTTTTTTTTTTTATAATTAACTAACCACAGCCCTCGAAAACATATTTTATATTTTTTAAATATCGCATATTTGTTTTGCATGAATTTTTAGATAAAAAGATGAGATTCTAAAGATGATCACAGATAATAAATGTCGATGTTGAGGCATTTTTAAGGACATGTCGAAGCAGATGTGAACATCATTTCATTGTTGGATTTAGGATTTTCAGCTGGAAAGAGGAGCCCTTTTAAAGTATATAAAGGTGCATAAAACCTTATTTATCCCTTTACTGCCATCCCAAATTTTGCTGAGTAGATTTCTCTAATTCTTTGCTTTCTTTTAGGCAATTTTCACAAAGCAATGTTTAGAACATGATAAAAACGAACAACTGGCTTCTATAGAATGATATTTCTAAGATGTGCTGTTGATTGATTGAGAATCGGTGCAGTAAAACCTTTGTAGTATTTTCTTTTAGTAATCAGTAGAGCCCATCCTTTCCTTAGAGCCTCTACTGTTCCTTTTTTTTTTTCTTTCCAGCAGTTAATCCATCTTGGAGAAAATGAGAAGTCTCACCCTGTGTGAAACAACAGAAGAAATAAATTCACCTCTGGGAGGGAGGTGGTTTGTGGCAGACTCATAAACTTCATCTAGTAATTAGTGGCCTTAATTACTTTTCAGAGGTATTAAGTCTTGCTGGCTTTCTTCTTAGTATTCTGGGGTTCCCTGGCATGTGCCAGTCAGTGTATGGACCCTTTGAGAGCCTCGGCTGTTAATTGGTACCTGTAGTGTTGAAACGATGGTGAAGGAGTGAATCATTTTTTTTTCCAGACCAGTGCTGTTTTTTAGATTCTTATCTTCCCCTGTATCCTCATCCACTTCTCCTTTTTTATCCATTTCTCTTCCCTAACTCGAACCCAGTTAGCCAGTCAGAAGATATAAAATTACATTTTATTTATTTGCCCTGTTATGCCAAAGCAATAGGTTTTACACTCCTTGAACATAAGTGTAGTAATGTTACCTAAATCATATGAACTGTTCAGGAGCTGCGATTGATAGATTGAGATGGCTGCACATGTGTTTTTATTAATTAAAATCTATTAATTTCAGATTACAGAAATGTAATTAACAACTATAGTAAAGTCTCTTAAAAGACATAGTCTGAAAGTCCATCTAGAGTTGATTTTTTTCACAGCAATTACAATTAAGTAAAACATTTTCAAATTATGTAAATAAATACATTAAGTAAATGCAAATATAAATGCTGATCAAACAAAGTCCAACTACTGAGCCTTGGTCACCTGTTTGCCTCAGACACTATGGAAAATGCTTTATGCTGGAAGTTATTGTTAAGGGTAAACAAGTTGCTGTTTTACTTAGTTTGATAATTTGATCCCAAAATATGTATCCTAGGATCCATTTAGAACAGAGGAAGTGTGGAAAAATAAGGAACGTAAAACACGATTTTTTACCTCCAGATTAGGGCTGGATGATATGGCCAGAATTTGATATTACTCTATTGGTCGGTTAAGGTCGATACTGGTGGTGTAAATTTGCAAGAATTTAGCAGTAATATAGGTATCATAGTACATGTGTAACGATACGATACATGAACTATTATTTAGATCTGGAAAATGTCTCAAGAAGTCGTTACTGCTCTGCTGCGGTCGGTGAGGAGCAGCTGAATAAAGGGTTCATGGGCGACAGGCTGCCAACTAGTGGCTGGAGGGTTAAAGTCGTAGGGAAGTCGTATTTAAATGTCAAATCATTCTGG
>NW_015151064.1:441563-443367 GCF_000732505.1 Cyprinodon variegatus | reverse complement strand
GGTTAGCAAGATGCTTCCGACAATCCAGCCACAACCAAACTTGCTTGCGAACCTTCAGAAATCCCGCCCCCTTGATAAACGACCAATCACATTCACTTCATACACCTCTAGTCGAGACAATATAAATTCGATATCTTTATAAACGGAATAAGACTCAGAAAGACTCCAGAATACTCTTTCAATATGACATTTTTAAAATATTTGTTGTAAATAAATACGCATAAAACTAGTTAAAACCTGGGATGTCAGTCAATGACAAATGCTTTTATCAGAGCTTGTAATGCATATTAAAATACTGTAAATCTCATATGACATTTATTAATAGAATTATATTGCAAAATATTTTGATGTTGAATTTTACCCTTCTTCAGAAACCCTTCAGATAGACTTGCTCATCAGGCTGCTGACTCATTAATAACCTGTCTTGTGACAGCGGCCTGACGTAGTCGGGCCTTTGTTTCTTCATTCTTTTAAACAGCGCTTGTTTCATAATCAGAGATTTAGAGTATTAGAGTATTTAGTATGGAGAAATGCCATGCCGGTCAGAAGAAATCTACTCCTCAGCTAGATCTGGACCTGTGAGGATTTAGAGAAGGCTCCCTTTATCACCAAATAAGAATAAAATCTTCTGTTTAACTAAATATTATGATTTTTCACTGCTGACATGTTATCAGCATTAACAGTGACTCTCTGTTTAAGAGGCATGGGTCTCAAAGGCTTTGTGTTTTAGAAAAGGGAGTTTTAGGGTTGTTTTTTCATGAAACACAAGCTGAATTTGTGTTTCATTATAATTTTGCAGATGTTGTTTATATTCAGACTTGGGTGTCTGGTGCTTTTTGTAGATGTTTGTTAGAATACTACAGGCAAAACTGGTGTCCAATAGCTAGTGGAAGTTAAGAAGTTTTTGGTTTTTAAATTGATCGCTGCTCCTTTTTAGAAATCAAATCTGATGAAACCACATAAATGTTTAGAAAATCGGCTTGTTTCCAAACCCAGGACCAGCTTCACATAAGACCTGTCTTTAGGCAGTGGACTACTACCATGGTGGCATTGATTTCTCTGCTCTAGTTAAACCATTGTTTTAATTCCCATATATGCAAGAAGTGGAGTAATCCAGACTTTTAACAAGGAAACCGGCTAGAATATCTTCTAAGAACATCAGCAACAAACCATCTCTATTGTAACAAATGTTAATATTTCAGAATGACTGCTTGCTTTATTTTCTGTGAAATAATGAGCTAAAGAAGTAGGCTTGCCATAGTTGAAACACAACAATATAGGCTATGTTCACACTGCAGCTTAAAGTGACCCAAATTTATTTATTTAATCCGTGTATGGTTTGTTCTTTGGGTTTTTCGTTTGGAAACAAAAACGAAAAAACAAAACAAGCATGTGGATTTTCTGTTTTTCCGTTTTTAAAACCTAAATCGAAAAAAAGAAAAATCGAAATTAAAAGAAAATCCACAGCGTTTGAGTGTTGTTTTGCCATCTAAATAAAAATAAAATAAGGTTGTTGTTTTAATATGTAGCGGTACCGGAAATGAAGTAAAGTTATATGGCCACAGTGGTCCTTTTGCAAATTACGTGCATCATATCGATTTAATTTTTACCTTCTTTGTTTTTAAAGCCAGAATGCATCAAAGCATCTGACTTGAAATGTGATGGAGCTGGGGGGCGAATTTTCTCAGTCTCCTCCATATTTTGTTTACGAATGACTCGTGTCAGTATCCCGCGGCCGCAAATGCTTGTGACACAAAGCAGAGAGCGTCAACACATCCGCAGCGACATCTGCTGGACTGGAAGT
>NW_015151064.1:426743-441553 GCF_000732505.1 Cyprinodon variegatus | reverse complement strand
AATATCTTCTAAGAGCATCTGCAAGAAACCATCTCTATGGTAACGAATGTTAATATTTCAGAATGACTGCTTGCTTTATTTTCTGTGAAATAATGAGCTAAAGAAGCAGGCTTGCCATAGTTGAAACACAACAATATAGGCTATGTTCACACTGCAGCCTAAAGTGACCCAAATTTATTTATTTAATCCGTGTATGGTTTGTTCTTTGGGTTTTTCGTTTGGAAACAAAAAACGAAAAAACAAAACAAGCATGTGGTTTTTCTGTTTCCGTTTTTAAAACCTAAATCGCAAAAAAGAAAAATCGAATTAAAAGAAAATCCACAGCGTTTGAGTGTTGTTTTGCCATCTAAATAAAGATAAAATAAGGTTGTTGTTTTAATATGTAGCGGTTACATGTGAAGTTACATGGCCTCAGTGGTCCTTTTGCAAATTACGTGCATCATATCGATTTAATTTTTACCTTCTTTGTTTTTAAAGCCAGAATGCATCAAGGCATCTGACTTGAAATGTGATGGAGCTGGGGGGCAAATTTTCTCAGTCTCCTCCATATTTTGTTTACGAATGACTCGTCTCAGTATCCCGCGGCCGCAAATGCTTGTGACACAAAGCAGCGAGCGTCAACACATCCGCAGCGACATCTGCTGGACTGGAAGTTGTATTACACTTGATTTGGCTGATGTGTGCCAACCATTAATGTATTTTATTTGTTAATTTTTTTTTTTTATAATCGATTCTTGCCTTCAAGAATCGATGTAGTAGATCACAAAATTAGAATCACGATGCATCGTCATGACGATTATTTTGCACACCCTTACACCAGGTTGTAGGAGTCGTTTTAGCTCCTTGACTGGTTCCACAGCGAGCTCCCTGTCCCGTTCTCTGCTAACCAGCATAATTGGAAAAATGGGAGACTGACCAAACTTAGGAGCTCTACAAAGAAAAGGAAAAGATTTTAAAACATTTTTTTGGAACCCTTTGTGTCTCACTGGTAATTAACTAATTTTTTGACCAGAGGCGACATCGCCTCCAATTCTGGTCCCTAACTGTTTTCCCTAATTTCTAATCACTCCATGGTTTTCTAATTGTGCTACATGAGATCCTGCAGTGGTGACTGTTATACAAGTGGTCATGATGTAAACTCCATCTTTAGACAACCTGAAGTTGGTTTCAGGGGCTGTAGATAATGGCTCATGTCCCTTAGGTAGAGGCTTAAGTTTATTCCTATGTAAAGGTGTATGTATTGTTAGTAAATTCAGATTTGTAGATTGTTTTCATTCATTTGATATTATTTTTATTTGATATCCTATAACTTCTATTTGTTTCCAGCTTATTTGCAGATTTTAACCAGCAAATGTGTCACATAATTAGAAACTTAATTTGTATTAAGTACTTATGGATGTAGAGGAACCCCTCTGGAAAAACTAAACTAAATTCAGCTCAGCATTGTTGTCTTAACCAGTCTGTTTATTGGTCAACAGGCAAGTCTAGTTTTAGTAGTTTTGTTTGTTGTTGTTTTTTTTTTTGGTCAGTAGCTTTTGTAGATACATTCCCTGAAAAACCAGTCATGCAAAGACAGCCTCCAGTCTCAATATCAGCGTTCAAAATACACTGTTTCTGGTGAATGCATGGACCCTATCATCATTCAATACTATGCTACCCATAATGCATGAGGGTGAGCAGAGACTGCTAACATTTCTAATGGAATGAGGGAAATGCTTCTGCTCTGGAAAATTCTGCTAATACTTTTTTTTTTTTAAACACTTCTTACCCGTTTCATTTCAATTCTGCCTGTGAACCACTACCTGTCACATGGTCACATTAACCACCATGTCCTCTCTGGAGTTCTCTTGATGGTTCTCAACTTTATTTGTTTTTAATCTTGTGAATTATTCTTTGGCTTTATAGTTTTGTCTACTTTTCAAATTGATTACCTCTTAATGGTTTTTAAAGTATTTGTAAAACTGTATAAATGTTTCACAGTTCAGAGGCTGAGAACCATCGATCACTTCAGGTTTTTACAGCCAAACCTGGTTTATTGCAACATAAATGCCAGACTTTTAATGGTTAAATGTAAAACATACCCTGTTTATTGTACGGGACCCCCTGGTTTGACAGGTGCATGTAAATGATAAACAAAACAGGTCGCTTTATTATGCGTTTTTTGGGATGAACCAGGATTGACTGTAAGCACTAAATGCATTTCTTTGCAATAACTGGATCTAACAAGCCTGATTACAAGGAAAGACATTTCAGAAAAGCTGAAACAAAGAGCTACATGTATGTAGGTTTTTTATTTGGTTTCTCATTAACTCCTCCGCTTTTTCTCCTGCAGGCATGCGGTGACCCAAAGGCCAAGCCCTCCTATCTTGTTGACAAGAACCTGGAGTCTGCCGTTAAATTTATCGTAAGGAAGTTTCCTGCTGTGGAGACGCGCAATAACAATGTAAGTTTTCTAAAATTTCCATCTGGTGTTTTTCCTGCTGTATCATTCATGTCTGCAGGTCCTTTTGTTTACCTGAGCTACAATAATCAGCTTAAAACAGCTTCTGTCCTGTTTCTGAAATACTGATGGAAACTTTTACTAGCCATTATGGTGGAAAAGGAGCTGCAGGATTCCCCTTGCAAGGAGCATTGAAGTTTGAACGCATTAAAAGTTATTTTGTGTCAACATTTAAAGGAGCTTATTTACCTTACATGCCTGTACAAAAAAGACCAGAGCCTTTTGATCCTGATAAAACTATATTAAATAAAATTATCTGTCCTAATGTTGTTTAGATTTTCCTTTTTCAGCCTAAATAGAATTCCAGCCCAGGGGTCTGTTTCAATAAGCAGGTTCTCTAAAGCTAAAATTGGGGAAACTGAATTTTCCATTTTACAGTGAGCTTAACCAACCTCTGTTTCAGTCACCATGGTTACATTCTCCCCAGAACTAACCTGGTTGGGAGCAGGTTTTGTTCAGAGTGTCCTCTTCTTCTGCTCTCCTTACAGCCAGTCACATAGTTTTATTTCCCCATTTAGTCAGGAAATTATTGTCGTAGTGTTGTGCATCAAAAGAAAAAAAAAATAATTCACTGGGTCCGTTAAACACATTAGGTTTTAAAAACAAACATTTAATTTCCTATTGAAGAGGCTCTTATTAAAGAATTGTCTCATTGATTTGCAGAGAATTGAATATTTATGGGCAGAGGATTCTACAAATCAGTTCACAAGATGTGAGATTTGTTTGCTTTTGGATTGTTTTATATGAGCAACATGCGGGATAATATTTTTTATTTATTTTTATAGTACTTAAAGAACCAGTGAAATTATTTTCAGATTACACGTAAATATCCAGCCATCCATTTTCCATCACGCTTTATCCCAACTCGGGTCACTGGAGCCTATCTCCAGCTGTCTACAGGCCAGAGGCGGGGTCCACCCTGGAAAGGTCCATTGCAGGGCAACACAGAGACAAACAACAAACAACCATTGACACATTCACACCTAAGGAGAATTTAGAGAAGCCAATTAACCTGACAGTCATGTTTTTGGACTGTGGGAGGAAGGTGGAGTACCCATAAATAGATTAATTAATTCCGCGCGGGGGGGAACAAATTACCTTAGGGTTAGGATTAGGATTAATTCAGTGATAACAGCCTACCAAGCCTACTGGCACAATCTGAAGCCATTCTATGGGACTGATAACCACTAATGATGGCCATTTACTGGGAAGAGAACATCCAAAGCAGCTATAAAAAGACACTTGGTATTTACTGTGTGATGGAAGACAGAATCAACATGAGGAGGAACCCAATGAGATGATTACCATGTTCTATATATTAGAACAATGTTTTTAGACTTCATCTTTACCTGCTGCCTGATGATTTCCCCTAAAACATTGATCTACCACCATTCAAGAAGAAAACCTAGAATGTTATTGTGATTACAACAGGCTATGGCAGGCTGTTTGGATATGTATTCATTTGACTGAATATGTGTTTCTAATATCTGGAATAAAAAAATCCTTGTCAAAATGACCATTTCAAACCAAATGAATAAACATTCTAGATGTCTAGAAATAAATTTCAGATCTCCATATCCCTATTGTTATTATTTTGACAATGAAGAAACAGATTATATCATTAATATCATTAATACATATTCAGTCAAGCTGATAAATGTCAAAAATATTTCTAGATGTACCAAACTTAATTCTTACTATTACAATTTAGTTTTTTTACTTTCTGAAATTCAGTTTTTGCTGCAAAAATGTCATTTAGAAAATCTGTTCCCACCGTTCCAATTAGGAGTGTAATTTTGAACAGGAAGTATCCTATTTTATAGATCTACAAATGGAAAAACGGAGAGGAAAGTGCTTTTAATAAATGTCAAAATAGCCTGCCATAGTCCATTTCAAATAAACTTACGCATTACCTCCAGGAACATTCTTCTCCTACGCCATCTTCCTCTCCTTTGTAGCTGTAGCACCGTTGCAACACATTTTCCTTCTTTTTTTTTTCATTTCTGCATTAAAATCATAAAAATGGTGACTCATCAAATCGGTGCTCCACTGATAATGGCTTTCTATATGTATTACGCACGCATTAGAGTTGAATGAACTAGATCACAGCAGCTGCAGTGAAACGAAAAACTCAAGAGTTCCCAACCTTAGGCTAGATCAATTTAGAGTTGTGAGTTTGAATCTGAGTTTATTAAACCTGATTCTTGAAACTGACCCCTGAAATGAGCAGATATAGGCTACGTTCACACTGCAGGCCTTGATGCTCAATTCCGATTTTTTTTTTAAATCCGATCTTTTCAGTTGCCGTTCACATTTCCAAATATATGTGACTTGTATGTGATCGCCTATGTGAACTGCAGTCATACAACGCAAGTGTCCCGCATGCGCAGTAGAGGACGCAGTGACGTCACAGGCCAGTGTGCTCTTTTTTTTTCAGAAGTAAACATGGATGGTAGTACCGGCGTGCATCTAGCGGTCTTTTCCAACCACAAAAACTCAATCTTTTCAATATGTTTAAACATAAATACAGCTCTCCACATCATCATCCGCCATGGTTGTTGTTTTTCTTGCTGTTTCTGCGCAGCAAGACGCAGAATAGTGATGTTTGTCGGGTATTAATGGCGTTTAGGTTGGATGAATGCGACCTGGCCTTCAGACACAGGTCACATTTGAAAAGATCAGGACCATAGAGCCAAGTGGCCTGGGTCGCATTGGAAAAAATCTGATCTGTGTTGTTCAGACTGCCATGAAAAAATCGGATTTGGGTCACTTCAGCCTGCAGTGTGAATGTAGCCATGAATATTCATTATCCTCTACTGGCAGTACTCCAGAACTTTCCATGCCAGGAAGCGACCATCTTGCAATGACTTGCTATAAACTGACAGTTTAGCCTAGTCAAAGACCAACTGATATTAATTAAACTGATCAACAGCAACTCTTGATTTCTAGCCTAACCTAACGTCAGAAAAAAGGCCAAATTACCTCCTTGGAATGCTGGTAAGTTTAGCAAAGGCCTGGCCATCAACCATTCATTTCTCTTCAGGCACTGGAGAACAGACGTCACCTATCTCTGTTCTATGGTGTGGAAATAAGTGCATAACTATAAACCAAATAGAAATACAATTTCATCTTATTTTAAGGTTTTCTGAGGTATTATTCTTATAAAGTCCAAATCATTTAATCCAAGTGAGCAATAGCAAAATATGCAAGCAGCACTTCTCTTTAGTTTGATAACATGACCAATTAGCAGTGGCTCCTGTCACGTTATCATTAGAAACCGAGTTTTTTGTTCAATAAGGAAATAATAGGTGTGTTCCAATGTTGAATATGTTTGAATAATTTCAGGTTTTTCACTGTGTTTGTGTGTTTTTGCGTACTGAGGCTCTGGTTTTTGCTCATCCTATTAACTCTGTCAGCTTCCCATGTTAATTTGTACCTTCTGGCCCCTGCTGAACATCATTTAGCAAACTGTTGTTTTTATCTGTAAAACTGTGTTGTTGTGTGCTATGCTAACTGCTTTATTCAGTATAACAGTGCAACGATTGTCTCTTATGTTGTTGTTTTGTTTTTTGTTTTGTTTTTTCTGTGTTTGTTTGTGTTCTGCATGCTAATCTTGGCTTATTCCGGACTTGTGCTTTTTGGTAAGTTTTTTTGGAACCAAGTTCCTGTAACTTCTTTGAATTTTAGTTGATGTACCTTTTGTTTTGTGAAGTACATTTTTGTAGCTGTGTTCAAATGTGATTGAGGTGGGTTTTGCTTTGCTCCCCCCTTTCCCCACTGCCAGCAGCACCTTTTTTCTTTCACTTTCTCTCCTCCATCCACTGTGTGACTGATCTGTGTGGATGTTAAACTACCTGGTGTGAAAGCTGCTTTTCTGCTGGTTGGTGATTTAATGACCAACTGGTTCCTGATTGGGTGACAAGCTGACTGCAATGAGGAACCCTGAAGGGCATCAGTCTAAGAAGCTAAATTGGGTCTGAAAAGTTTATTCAAAATGAAACAATTGAACCTGAAAAAAGGAGCTGAACCCAAACAAAGAAATTAAAACAATAAACAAACAAGTTTTGCAACTGAAAAAAAGGGAAAACAAAGTTTTACACAACCATTCAGATTAAAGTTAAATTTTAGTTTTTGAGGGGAAACTCTTTGTTGCAGCAGCTCTGTGTAGCATCCTCTCCCTGTGAAGCTGCTTCCAGAAGCTGTAGATGGTGCTGGAACTCAGGAAGCTCCAGCATCATCTACGCTGCAGCATTTTACTTTACTAAACCTACATTTACCTTATCACCTATATATATCTATGAGTGTGTGTGTGGGGGGGAGTGGGTTAAAGGGTCTTTGGAGCTTAAATGTCTAATGTTCAGGGTAAAGATTCTTGGTTCAGATTAAACTCTTCTCTCTGGTGAATCATTTTCTGAAGCCTTTTCTGGAAGCATCCACCCTGCTCTGCTGCTCAGATCTATTTCTTTTTAGGGAAAATCTTTCCAGCATGAACAGCTTTAGCTTTGAATGTAGCGGTTTGAAATTCCCACTGACGGATACCCTGAAGTAAAAATGCAGTTTCATGATGTTAATTTAGGGGTGGAATAAGAAAAGTCATGAACTGACTGCAGTTATTTAAAATGACCCATCATTCCTTCATTTAGCACCCAGGATCATTTCCAAACAGCCCAGCTGCTTCTCTTTCAGCCAGCTGACAAGAAGCTGCATTATTTTACACTCTGAATAGACAGAAAGCCAAAGAATTAGCACTGCCCCTCCCCCACCTGTTGCTACAAACAGTCGCTTTGCCTAAAAGCTTTGGCTTTTTGAGAAATTTTCTGGTTGTAAGAAACGTAGTCTGTCAAAAAAAGTTATCCAACATTTTTTTACTTATTAAAATTTATGTTAATTTAACTGCTTTTGTCACCTGAACAAAAGCAGATAATTCTTTCTTTGAAACCCTTTTGAATGACAATAATTCATGGCATTCTTTTTTACTAAAGGTTATTTGTCTGTGAGAATCTAGTATGACGTATCTCTACCCTTTAGCTAACTTTTATTATCCTTTACTACCTCTATTGAAGGAAAGATGATTTTCCCATAATGCAAAGCAGCTGCAGAAAAACAAACAACCAAAAAAGCTAAATAATTGTGAAAATTCACCTTATCTTTAATGGTTTTACAGCAACAGTTGGCTCAGCTGCAGAAGGAGAAGTCTGAGATCCTGAAGAACTTGGCTCTCTACTATTTCACCTTTGTGGACGTCATGGAATTCAAGGCAAGTAAAGAAAACAGTCGTTTTCTAATGTTTCTTAACTGCAGCGCTTAAAGCAATGACATCTGTCTGTAATTAATGTTGTTGTTCTTCCAACATTGGCTCCGGTGATTAATGTAATGCTGTGAATATTTTCCAATTTATAAAGCAAATTCTTCTTTGGGTTATTCCCAATCTATTCCCAGTTCTTTCTGCTAAAGCAAACCAGCTTATTGTGCTTTTAAGTCTTAATCTGCGCATTTTATTGGACTGAATCTTGAAAGTTTTAATGCATAGGGAGCTTTGGCAATCAAGGGTTATTCCTTTGACAGAACAATGAATGGACGAACCTCCCTCTCCTCTCCTGTTGATCAGCAACTTGGTCATATGGTGCCATGGGTTAGCATTTTAATCTATGGTCACTGGCATGAACAGCCACATTTCCTTGATATTGAGTCTCTTCTAACTATGACAAGTCTCTCCATCAAGGAAGATGCAGCCTTGCAATCGAGACCGTTTGGCATTGCAGGATAAATGCATTTATCAGTTGCTGGTGAAGATTCTCAGTCATCCAGGTCATAGTCATTCTAAAGAAAGATTAAAAACAAACCTCTGGACTTTGTTTCCTAGTTTGAAGACGTTTCCCTTCCCATCCAGGAAGCCTTTTCAATTTAAAGTCAGAAATAGCTTTGAGTTGCTTTATACAATAGCCCAACAAAGCCTTGTTTTTGCTTCGGCAAGATGCAAATTGAAGCGGACATATGGCTCCAGCCCTTTGGAATCGTGGTCGTTTGTCTAATGACACCCCTTCAGAGACATAGACAGGTATGGGACATTGCAGGCTAACAAAAGAAGCCAAACCACCCCCTATTCTGACACATTGAAAAAAGCTTCATGGATGGGAAGAGAAACGTCTTTAAACTTGGAAACAAAGTCCCTTGGATTGTTGTTGAACTTTCATGGAACATTTATCAGTTGTTTTTTGGTAACATTTAAATGTGCATAGCAACAATATGTACTACAAAAAGACCAAAAACCATTTGATTAGGATAAAATACATTTGTTTATTCCAAGCATCCACCCTAATAGTGTTTAGATTTAGTTCTATTTGAGCCTAAATAGAAATCCAGCACCAGGTGTAATGAGCTGGTGTCAATATTTTGGCACCATCTGCTGGCAGTATCACAGAACTACCAGAAAGCCAGATGGCCACTACTAAATAAAGCCCAACCTTTCTGCCATTCCTCGCGGTAAAAGAATAGCTCAGTTTGATCGAGGACGAACTATATCTATTTAATAGATCAACCTACTGAATCTGGGGAGTTCTAATTAATCCTCCCTTCCTATCAAGAAGAAAGGAAGTAGACTACTTCCTTGGTTTCTCCAAGGGCTCATGCCCAGTATCGTACCTGCAATATTATTGTAAAAATGCACAAAGTGCGTTATTTACTAACAGGATGAGCAAAAACAAAGTGTAAAGAAAAATATCAATATGCTAACAGGGCCTGGTCAACTATTAGAATTGTATTATTGTATGCAACCCGTTAGTGACTGGCATAAAGGTTTAAAAATGTATAATAATGTTACCTTTAGCAAAATAAATGAATAAAAAGGCTTTCCAGCTCAATAGTCAATATAAGAGTTTTTTATTTCAAGACTTTTAAGCTGTGTTTTTGCTGCTTTCATCAGGACCATGTGTGCGAGCTGCTCAACACAATTGATGCCTGCCAAGTCTTCTTCGACATTGTAAGCTGGGTCATTTTCACTTTTTATTTTAGACCATCTTTTACTTTTACCTGGAAGCTCTAATGAGAATAAAGGTGTTTTAATTATTGAGGCTTCACTACTTTTTAAACCTGTGATCTGTTTTGTGGAGGTTGTTATTTCTAGATGTTCCTGTTTTTGTTTCTCAGACTGTGAACTTTGACCTGACCAAGAACTATCTGGACCTGGTGGTGACATACACCACTCTGATGATAGTCCTCTCCCGCATAGAGGAGAGAAAGGCCATCATAGGATTGTACAACTATGCCCATGAGATGACCCATGGAGCCAGGTGATTAATGAAAGCTTAGTTTAGTTGCTCTTTTAGTTTGAATCATCCAGACCTGATGCTCTGTGCCATCCAACTCTAATAAAGCTTAAGCAGAGGCTATAACGTGTGTATTAACCCAGGATGTTTGGCTTTCAGTGACAGGGAATACCCCAGGCTGGGTCAGATGATCGTCGACTACGAGAACCCTTTAAAGAAGATGATGGAGGAGTTTGTACCACATGGAAAGGTGCCTATTCTGCTCTTATTAGGGATGTTAAATAAATGCTTTATTAGATAAAGATTTGTTCCAGTTATTCAGTAAAATGTCCATCCTTAGAGTTTCTTTCAGTGCTGCTATATTACCGCCATCCACTACAGGATGTTGTTCATTCCTATGGGAAGCTCATTTGGATTTGCAACAGAAGTAACGCCAAAGCGGAGGGATGCTAGGGCAGAAACAGGAATGGATCCAAAGTCCAGTTTGGGATTATTTGCACTGTTTAATGGTGACAAGGATGCTGAATGACTTCACGTGGTTCCGTCTAAATAACGGCACTTTAACCACTGTTTTGAAGGCGCTGCTTGCAGATCAAAATGTCTTCCAGCACTGAATGATGTGCTAAAAACATAGAGCTATATCACAGTTACCATCTGCTTTGTTGAAATTAGGTAGCATATAGTATGATGGTATGTCAGAGGGACATACCCTGTCTGTTAATGATCTCTGTTAATTGGAAATCATGTTTGCATACATTGTTTATCCATTTTAAATCAATAAGCTAGTAGGTTAATGTTTTGTTATATCTTCTAAATAACAATAGTTTAATAATGTGTAAGAAACCAGTAGTTTGTTTATTAATGTGGGAATGGTGGCCTAGTGGTTAGAGCACTGAAATTAGAGCAGGTAAATTTCTGGAGTGTGAGATCAATAAATTTCAATTATTATTATTATTATTGATTCAGACGGAAAAGTGCAAAACTCCCACTAAGAGTCAGAGTCCTGGCGATGGAGGTGAATGAAGGGTGGGCTGTTAATTTAGGTTGCTTCGGTTTTACATCCGACTGCTTCTTTCAGCCTGTGACAACGAACAAACTCCTTTCTATGATTGACTCTTGTTTTTCCTGGAGCACAGTCCCTTTCACGTTTGCCGTTGTTTCGAGGGGTGGTGTGAAGGGAGAGGCATGGTTGTGCATTTTCAAAACTATAGCTTGCTGGAACCGTTTTTCCAAGATCTCCTACGGCTCCTTTAAAATAACTCGTAAAATACTCGTAAGTCTACAGTGTGTCTTTAGTCTGTATGTGATAAAGCTGCTATAATAACTAGAATATAACGATGTATCAATTTTGATAAATTCAGCATAAAAAATTTGTTAAAGGAAAGAAAAAACTAATTTAAAAAAATGTCCTTTTATCATTAATTTTAGGTTTACCGTAATTTTTGGACTATAAGCTGCGACTTTTTCCCCATTTTTCGACCTTGCCGCTTATCTATGGACTTTTACAGCTAACGGCCACTAGGGTAATACCTAAATCTATGGATTTTACCATCCACCATGTTAAGTCACATTTGCTTCAACACACAAGTACGGTAGCCCCGCGTGCGGAAATAGGGAGGTACTCCGGAAGCAGACTTCTACCGCGAGTGGTAGGAGACAGAACGACAGCGAGAAAGACGGACATTGCGAGCGCAAGTCAGTTTGTGTGACATCCTCATTATGGAAAACAAACGTACCGGTAGAAATAATAAATAAGAGCTTCCCCAAACAGTTGCCTCTTTACCGACAATCCTCTCTGTGAACGAACCATATGGTAATTAAACATAAAAAACCTGCGGCTAATAGTCCGGTGCGGCTTGTATATATACAAATCGTGCAATTTAGCTTCTGCGGCTTATATTCAGGTGCGGCTAATAGTCCGAAAATTACGGTATTGATAAGATCAATCTACTTTAGATTAACTTAATTGATAACTTGCATCTCTGTGCGGTCTGATAATATAACAAGAGGAGAAGATTTTATTTTCTACAATGGGGGTATGCATTTTGTGTTGTTTGTTTTAATGTGGTGAATTTGCTCCTTCTGTTTCCTTGCAGTCGCTGTCTGATGCATTGATCAGCCTTCAGATGGTCTATCCCAGGAGAAATCTGTCTGCTGACCAGTGGAGGAACGCTCAGCTGCTCTCACTGATCTCTGCTCCTTCCACAATGCTCAACCCTGCCCAATCAGACACTGTTAGTTCTCAACTGCCTCTTTGAGATGTTACAAAAATGTGTCCTGTATCATCTTCAAGGAGTTCATCAGAAAGAACTTATTTTGGTTTTGTCTCTGCTCAGATGCCTTGTGAATACCTCTCACTGGACGCTATGGAGAAGTGGATCGTGTGTAAGTTTTACTGAACCCTAACCTGGGCCTCTGCCACGGCAATAAATATGTATTTTGATAGAAAGATTTCAGGCCAGGACCTAACTGCTTTTTTCTGTCTAATCACTATAAATTTGCCACTAGATGGCCTCAGTGACCACATGAAGATTATACCACGCGACAAGAAATGAACCATTTATTCCAACGAATTAGCATAAGAGCTTGATGGCTTAAACAAAGCCTCATCTTGACGTCACTAGACGTTTCCATGTAATGTGGAAATAAATGTCGGCTCTAAAAATTATTAGGGCTGCAGTGTGTAATAGTTGCAGGGATTTACTAACAGAAATGTAATATATGTTATTATCTTCTATGAACCAAATGTTTGTGTTCACGCTGCCTTACATCTTTGTACTACGGCAGGGAAGAGCTTACAAACTAGTGACTGTAGAGATCGCCATTATGCTCGAATGTGACTGCGGCACATTAAAGTCACTTTCCCACTGAAAATCCAGTTGTTTTACTAGCTCTAGCAAGCTTTTGGCTCTTTTCCCATTTGACCGAAAAGCCGAATCTGACCCAATGCTAGCAAGTCGCGCGGCCACTTTCCTCCACCACTGCATGCCTAATGACGGCATCGCGGTGGGTTGGCGTTGATGATGTCGACAGTGCGATGGAAATCAGGGAAGTAGAAAATGGAGAGCAACACGTAAATACAACATGTAGAATTAGGATTATTTGGTCACACAGACCACGTCGGTATACACCTAAACCATTTTCTGGATACATTCCTCGGTTACTTTCTCTGAGCTTCGAATCTTACCTCATGGGCTGAAGTCACCCCGCTAGCACCTCTCCCTCGCCTGGCCCTGACTGGACGCCCACTGTGGCCTCTTTTCCCCCTTCCATCTAATAACCCTTTGCTAAACTCAAGACTTGGACTCTGTAAACAGCAAATGTATGCTTCCAACTAACACAAACTATAAACTAACCAACTGCAATTACATCTGTTTATATCACTATAGCAGCTCACTAAAACATGGCAAAAATGTGGAACAAATATCTGGTACATTTGCTATCTTAGGCCTGTAGAAATATATATTACACAGAGTAAAAAAATACTATTTGTAAAATGATCCTTTTAAAAAACTTCCTCATCATTTGACAAGAAAGGTGATGCGGACATTGCGGTTGGCATTGTGTACCATGAAGGCCTCCGTATTGTTGGGGAGGGACAGGCATGAGAGGAACTGTTCATGTCGCTGCAGTTTGCAGTCTGACCATTAGATGTCACTAATAATCAAACACTGTAGCTATAATATGACTTTGGCTAACTTTATTTCATTAAGTCTGATCACAAAACTCCTATGCATTCAGTTCTTTATTGAATTACATTATTTTAAAATGTAAAATCTGCTTCTCAGTCGTTGGGAAGATAAGCCTCATGTCTACCTTTATCTAACAGGTGTGCAGCGAATACTTTTGTGCAATTTGGACAACAAAACATGCTCAATTTCAGGTTTCAAAATGGAGAATTAATAGAAAAATGTTTTTTCCCATCATATAAGGCTGTTAGATTTGGGAGGAGAGATGCATACCTCTTCTGAAGCAGGGTAGCGAACTGCCCAACATTTGACCCGTCCTTTATGCTCTCCCTGCAGTTGGGTTCATTTTGTGCCACGCGGCGCTGAACAGCGACCCGGCAGCGCTGTCCCTGTGGAAGCTGGCGCTGCAGAGCTCCACCTGCCTCTGTCTGTTCAGGGACGAAGTCTTCCACATCCACAAGGCTGCAGAGGACCTGTTCGTTAACATCAGAGGGTAGGAGCTCATAAACACACAGACCCCATTTGTCCTACCGTTCCGTCCAAGAAATCCTTTAGATTATTCAGAAGTTTCCTCGCAGAGACAAAAGGAGGAACCCAAAGATTGATTCCTGTCTTTTTGCTTTTTGTCAGGTATAACAAACGCATCAATGACATCAGAGAGTGCAAAGAACAGGCGCTGTCCCATGCGTGAGTGTCACTGTAATCCCGTTAGCATTCCTTTCATCATATCTTAACTTAAACACACAGAACCTTTATTTTCCCTCCCACTGTATATATTTTGTTCTCCTCTTTATGGCTTAGCGTTTCTTTATTTATTTTTTTATGTGTCATGTCAGTTTCTCTTTCTCCCCACTGCATCTTCCTCCGGGAGTCTCACTCTGAAACTTTTCCTTCTTTACCCGTTCTATCCTGTGTTCTTTGTCTCATCTCTGCTTCTATGCTTATTACTTATGCCATGTTTTCCTTTCATCCTGAGTGTCGCGTTGCTGTCACTCGACTTCCCCTTACTTTCTCTCCTCTTTGGGATTGTCCTGAAAGTGTCAAAATCCAGTTTTAATCATGCATCTTGTATTAAAGTCTGCCTCCTTCTGCCTGTCTGTCTGTCTGTCTGCAGTGGCTCCATGCACAGAGAGAGACGCAAGTTCCTACGATCCGCTCTGAAGGAGTTGGCAACCGTTTTAGCCGACCAGCCTGGACTTCTAGGCCCAAAGGTAACAAAGAAAACCCTACAAGCACCTTTTGGTTTAAGCCCTTCAGCACGGATCCCCTGTCTTGATAGTATGAGCACTAATGATTGTCTTTTTACTCTGTTTTTAATGTTATGGTCTTTTAAACTTGTTTTAATTTTCCCTTTTT
>NW_015151064.1:423847-424963 GCF_000732505.1 Cyprinodon variegatus | reverse complement strand
CATCAAAACAAACGCACCGTGCGCTTTTGTTCTTTATTTTTCCGCAGCGCTCGCTGTACTGTTTGTTTTAGCTTCAGGAACGCTAAGTTTTGGGAGAGACCGCAGCATAACAGACCCGTGCTTTGAATGAGCAAAAATGTCCAGCAGACAAGGTATCCTGAGTCCTATGTCTATGTTGTCCAGAATAAACGAGCGTCTCACTGGCTTAGTGCCAACAAGACACAGAAATGAATTAAGTCATGTGGAATGCACTGCTGCTGCAATTCCTGTTCAGACCAAAGGAATATTAAAGCATTTTGAAAATGTTCTACATGTAAAATGTTATGTTGCTGAGTTGACTGCAAAGCCCAGTTATTGTAAATTCGTTTGATTTATTTATTATTTTGTGAGTAACTTTATTTTATTTGAATTAAGTCTGAATTTCATAACGGAATGTGCACTTTATTTTAACAGTACATCTTTATTTTTGTCCTATGTTTGAGAAAAAACTGAATTTTATGGAGTTCTTTGAAGTACTGATTACTGTTCTGTAGTTTTGTAATTTTTTTTACAATTTTTGAATAATTATTGGCCGGAATTTAAACCAGGATATTTTTATTCTAGTTTTTTAAAAGTGCTTTAAAATAATAATAATTAAAAAAAACTTATTGTATAAGCAAGGTTTTTTTTTACATTATTGCACATTTGCATTTTTTTTAAATGCCCAAATAAAATAAAAAGAGAAAATATGCGATTAATTTGCATTTAATCTTGAGTTAACTGTTGATATTATGCGATTAATCGCGATTAAAATTTTTAATAGTTTGACAGTGCTAATATATATTTAAATGTTTAAATTTAATAGTTGACATTCATTTCATATATAACATTAA
The DNA here is from genome assembly GCF_000732505.1 of Cyprinodon variegatus. NCBI lineage: Eukaryota > Metazoa > Chordata > Actinopteri > Cyprinodontiformes > Cyprinodontidae > Cyprinodon > Cyprinodon variegatus. The sequence continues at coordinate 424,091 of NW_015151064.1, read as the reverse complement.
ACACCATTGGAAAACATAATAAATGATTGTTTGACAGCCTGCACACCATATTAAAGCAAACATTTTCATATATTTTTGAATAAGCTCCAGGGAGCCATATATCAGGCTTAAAGGGAATTTTATCTGATCTGTTAAACGTAATTTGAAAAAATAGAATTTGAAACTCTGTAGACAATCTGTAGGAAAAAAAAATCAATAATAATAAACAACATTTAACATAACAGAACCAGTGAGGTGATTTAAC
>NW_015151064.1:418053-423804 GCF_000732505.1 Cyprinodon variegatus | reverse complement strand
GCCTTTCCTCCAGAGCAGGGCTCGGCTACCAAACTGTTCAAAGAGCCATATTGGACCTAAAACACAAATCAATCTGGAGCCGCAAAAAGGTTAAAGCCTTAATAAGCCTTGTATGGCAACCAAGGCTCTAAGTGTATTAGAACACTATAAAAAAAGCCTGTTTGGACTTAAACATGTAGTAAGTAATGGAAGAAAGTTCCCATTCCTGAACCAGAGCGCTACCTGTTAAATCTGCAAATGGTTTTCTATGCTTGCAACAAACTAGTAGCAGTGGTGGAGTTTGGTGATTCAATCCTCTTCTTAAATCTATCTTTGCTCTCCTTTAATTTATGCAGAAGTTCTGCACTTTTTCTCTCACTCCCAATTTGTTGGTCGGCTACATATTTAGCATTCCTTCCCTGGACATGTCTTTCTAAATTACTCTTTATTATTTGACAACTTCTCATTACAAATCAAACATGTAGGCGATCCTTCTACATTGTAATGAAGGCAAATGATTTGCTCCACTCTTTTTTGAATCCTCTGTTCTCATCAGCTCTCATACTTTTTCCCCCTGTTGGAATCCATGATCCGAGACACACCCACCGCATTGTTTACAACAGTCACCTGCCTGGCACCATGTCTCGCTGAAACGTGTCTTGCCGGCTATGGTGCTAATCTTCATCGACAGAAATGTTTAAATGTTTAAATTTAATAGTACAAATTTATTTCATATACAACATTAAACAACATTGGAAAATATAATAGATGTTTGTTTGCAATATGCACACCATATTAAAGCCGTATATCAGGCTTAAAGGGAATTTTATCTGTGAAACGTAATTTCAAAAAATAGAATTTAAAACTCTGTAGAAAATCTGTAGCAAAAAAAATATCAATAATAATAATAAACAACATTTAACATAACAGAACCAGTGAGGTGATTTAACCCATCCTCTCCTACACACACTGGAAACTTTTTTTAATAACATCACATATTTATTCAATGGATGCTATTAAGTTGTTATTTATATATATATATACAATCTTTAACGGATATAATAAACCCTCAGAGTCTTTGTTGCATTATGCTAAGCATGATGGGTAATGGCTTACTTATTCAGTTCTTCTTTCAGTCTGATGTGTTACTATTCCCCATATGAACATCTCTATTCCTCTGGTCCTCCAGGCATTATTTATTTTCATGGCGTTATCGTTCGCACGAGATGAAATCATCTGGCTGCTCCGACATGCAGACAACATCCAGAAGAAAAGCACAGATGATTTCATAGACAAGTAAGCAGAGCCTGGCAGCTTCCTGTGGCCTCCTTCTTCATTACCAGGCTGATGGTTCGGACCTTATGTTGTTGTTCTTCAGGCACATTGCAGAGTTGATCTTCTACATGGAGGAGCTCCGAGCTCACGTCCGGAAGTACGGCCCCGTCATGCAGCGATACTACGTCCAGTACCTGTCTGGCTTTGATGCAGTCGTTCTGAATGAGATGGTGCAGGTGAGTAGTACTGCTTCATTAGATCCCCATGTTTAGCAGTCAGCAGTGTTTCCCATAAAATGTCCTTAGTTCTGGGTTGTTTATTCTAATGTTTCTTTTTAGTTGACACTTAGAAATGACTATAGGATCAAAAGTATGAAGTTGTTGGTAGAGATATCCTGTTCATGTGACCCGGTGGTTATAAAAAAGTTGGTTGGTTGTTCTCATGCCATTTGATGTTGTTCTCTGTTTGAGTGATATCCCTTTTCTAGCATTCCATTCTACTAAATAAGTAATGAGTATCTAGGATTAATGCTGATATCGTATAGGATCAATTCTTAAAGGTGTAATAAATGTATTGTAGCAAAAATTAAAATCATGGAATCTCTAGTTTTTGAAGTTTTACCCTCTGTAAGGAGGGAATAATTTCTTTTATTGTAAAAAAAAATAATAATAATAAAATCCAGAATGAATTTTATTGCTTTTGAAAGTACCTTTGCTTTTTTCAAAAAAAAAATTTTCTCGCTGAAATGTATTCATTCTTTTTTTTAAAGTCTCTATATCATACAGAGTTTTAGAAACTGAATTCTTTTCCAATCACGTCTTAGAGATCACACTCTGTTCCCCTCTGGGGGCGGGCTTTACTCTGGAGGGAGGGGTGGTGGCTTGTTGCTATTGGTTTCCATGGTGATAACATGTTTATTGGTTAAGGCTGAGCGGTTGAATTGAGCTTGAAGTGACAAGAATGTGATCTTTGAAACACAACTTGAAAAGAATACAGTCAGTATAACTCAATCTGAAAAAACTGAGAAAAAACAATTGACACGAAAATAAATGAGAAAATAACATGTTACATTTACGTGAAAAAAAATTGTTAGAAAAATAAGAAAACAGCAAAGTTACTATCTGAGCCTTATTGATTAAGAAGTGTTTTAAAGTTTCATATCCAGACTGCATTTATTTATTTTCAAGTTTCCGTTCACAAAATGTTGTCTTTGCTAACGGAAGAAAAACAAATAACAAATTTCTATCTTCGTTGTTATTCCTTTAAAAAACTGAATTTGAAAAAATAAAAAATAGAATAGTCTTCTCGGGGAAAACATTTGGTTCTATTTTAATTTCTGTTTTTGGGCTTATTTAAACAGAACCTGTCGGTTTGTCCAGAGGATGAATCTATCATCATGTCTTCGTTTGTCAACACCATGACCTCCCTGAGCGTCAAGCAAGGTCAGTTTCATGTCTGGTTTCAATGTAATTCTGTGAGAAAGGTAAAAAATGGAATTGGACCAAGGAACCAATCACTGGGGGTCCTGAGCCAGTCAGCAAGTAGCGGCTGGCCAATAGAGGGCGCCACCCAACCCACTCGATGACCTTGATTAAGACATTAAAAAAAACAAATTTAATTATAAAATGTAAATATTTAAAAAAATATATTTATATTTTTTTTATATATTTTTTTTTATATGCAAGATAAATATTTGATCTTTGATCACGTGTAAAGCTGTTTCGTTCATTGTGGAATTTCCACCCAAAAATCTTTGGCTATTGACTCTCGCTGAAAGCTGCTGACAAGAACTGACGTCTTAGTCTTGGGCTGCTGATTGACAAGTCGAGTTGCAGAAGTTGGAGACGATTTGAGAGAGAGAAGTGGCACAAAAAAATGAAGTGGAGTTACTTAAAGCAAACACCAAGCAAAGCTTGAGGTTAAGGTGTTAGAACCTGATCAGCTGAACATTAATCAGCAATCTAAAGACAGATGGAGACACTGTGTCTTTTCCCAGGACCTGGTTTAGCTAAAAGGCTTGGCTAACAGGATGCAGTGAGGCTTAACGCTTTATTGTGCTTTCCCTGCCCAGCGTGGATAAAGACAGGTTAGGACTCATTTAAAGCACTTTTTAGAAAAGGCAAAGAAGAAAAAACAATATCTGATTCACATGGAAAATAATAGAATATACTGGACTTTTTCTAGGTGTTTTTTTTTTAATTTGCATAGTTGCTCTTAAATAAACACATTACCAGAAAAAAAAATTATTTTTATGTATCAAAAAAATGTAAAGCTAACTAATAGCTTCTCCATTATTAAACTGGTACATTATTTTTATCATATCAGATCATGCAAAACACAAATTTACCTTCACAAAACTTCATAAGGGCAAGATTTATGCACAAAAAGTAAACCTGTACATGAAATTATGTTTTTGTTTTTATAAAGTGTTTTTATAATGTTTTTGCTGTTGACAATCATAAATATACTGGTGTGATAACTTAGTATAAGTTTGATTGGGTTTTGATATACATCTATTTTAAATTCATTGTCCGATGTTTAAAGAAAATGAAGCGGCTGTAATGCTGCTCCTCATACTGAAGGCGTTTTGTTTTCTGGTGTTGAAGCTTTTAAAAGAATGATCATTTTAGTTTCCATATCTGAGTAAATGACTGGTTTCTTTCAGTGGAAGATGGAGATGTGTTTGACTTCAGGGGGATGAGACTGGACTGGTTCAGGCTGCAGGTAGAAACACAGCGGGAAACATTTTGGCTGTGTTTTTTCCCCCCTTTCTTTTTGACGCGTTTGTTTCCTTCTCCCCCAGGCTTACACCAGCGTTTCTAAGGCAAGCCTCGGTATAGCAGACCACAAGGAGCTGGGTAAAATGATGAACACCATCATCTTCCACACAAAGATGGTGGATTCCCTAGTGGAGATGTTGGTGGAGACATCGGACCTGTCTATCTTCTGGTAAGAAAGAAAATCTGCCACTAGTTGCTTTTTGATGATTAGAAATCTTCTCTATATTCTCTCCTTTTCTTGTTGCTGTTTCCAGTTTCTACAGCCGTGCATTTGAAAAGATGTTCCAGCAGTGTTTGGAGCTTCCCTCCCAAAGCCGACACTCCATCTGCTTCCCTCTGCTCTGCGCTCACTTCATGTCCTGCACACATGAGCTTTGTCCTGAGGAGGTGAGGGAGCTGCAAGCCTGCCTCAGTGAGGCAAATATTCTGATCAAAAACTAAAAAAATTTGAAACTTAAAACTAATTTTGAAACTGCAAACTATAACAAAGGTATTTTTTTAAACTAATGGAGGTAAATTTGGGCCATGAATTTCCCCCATTTTTTAAAACCGATTTAAATAATTTTAATCTAAAATTTATTAAAACTGAGATAAAAAAAAAAAAAAGTAAACTTAGAATAAAAGTTTAAAACTAGTTTTCAGGTTTATTTTTCTGTTTCAGATGGGATTTATTTTCATATTCAAACTGCTGGCCCCTCAGTGTGGGGGCGGGACTTGGATGGAATGATGACTGACAGCTTTGTTGCCTGAATAAAATATTCCAAGTTGCTGCATTCAGGACGCGTGGGAATTAGAACTGTCTTTCACACATAAGCAATACTCTATGTTTATATATATGTAAGGTTTTGAGAAGTAATATTTATTTTACATTTTCACATTGTGAGACATGTTTTCATTATTTTGGCGTACTTTTTTTAAAAGTAAAAAAAAAAAAAAAAATTAACACTTATGGCCCAAATTTAGCTCCATTTTTATCCCTTAACATTTTGTTGTAAAACTATTTTAACACAATGTTAAATTTTCTTTCCATCATAAACCATTTGTCGGGGTTTTTTTCTACATAAAATGTAAACTGATAAATTCAAAGTTTGTTTTTGTAATGTTTAAAAATAGTCAAACATTTTCAGATGAGAGTTGGTCTTTTCTTTGCAGCGTCACCATATAGGGGATCGAAGCCTGTCGCTGTGCAACATGTTTCTGGATGAGATGGCCAAGCAGGCCAGGAACCTGATCACCGACATCTGCACTGAGCAGTGTACTCTCAGCGACCAGGTAGGAACTACCTACTACTACTGAGGAAAGATTATTTCCTGTTCTCTCCCTCTCTGTGTTTACAGCAACTTTGGCACCTAATAACCCAACAGTTTATTAGTTTACTGACTAAAAACAGGAAGCTGTTTTTCTTGGGTTTGTTTCATATCATATCATCCCCAGACAAGTTTGATTTCAGGAAGTATGCAGAGTGGCTGTGATATGGAGTAAATTTAGTCCCAGTTTTGCAAGCTGAGTATGCATTTTGTAAATGTAAAAAAATAAATAAATGCAACCCAGAGATAAAACTTAAGAAAAACTTCATGATCAAATCAGAGAAAACTTAACTGTTTTCTTAGATTTTACGTTTGCAAATGATTGTATTTTTTTCTCTTTTTCTCGTATTTATTTTTGTCTGAATTTGTTCATACTTCATATATATATATATATATATATATATATATAT
>NW_015151064.1:416028-417631 GCF_000732505.1 Cyprinodon variegatus | reverse complement strand
TAATATATATATATATATATATATATAGCTGTTTTCTTATATATTTAGCTGATATCAAATTTTATTGTTTTAAAATTTCTTGACACATTTGTCTCAGCTGATAGCAGTTGAGACAAATTTGTCAAGAAATTTTAACATCAACATTTTTTGGAGCTTTTTATTGTGGGTTTGAAGTGGAAAAGAATGATCTGTAAAAGGCAAGTGGAAAAAATAGGAACTTGGTAAAACTCAATATCAAAAACAGAAATTTGGGAAAAATTCTATTTAAGTTCAATCTATAATCATATAATTCAATTATAAAATGTATAAAAATAAAACAAGGAAAAAAATACAAGTTGGGGCAAAAAATTGTTTTAAATCTAAAAAAAACCTGAAAAGTTACGAAACCTCTTTTTTAATTACAAAGTAGTTTTTGTTCTGAATTGCATCCTTTTTTAAATTTCCATTTATAAAACAAAAGTTTTGGAGTGGATTGGACATGGACATAATTAAATATCTGATCTGAAATGTAATTGAACTGAAAAACAAAAGAAAATAAAATGACCTTTACTGTTTATATGGACCAAAGCAACTGGAACGAAACAGCTCATCAGAAATGTGTGATGTAAACATGGCGTATCAAGTGAAAACGTATCCCATTAAGCACGGACCCATTCAGGTCAGTTTGCCTCATTCAGAATAACGTGACCCCAATAAGCTGCCCATCTTCAGATGGATGTTATTTCATCCATACGGATATGCTTATGTGACTCATTTATTGTCCAATCAGCCGTTTATTCTGATTACTTCAAGTGTTGCAGGAGATCATTGCTGCCGCACATGGTCCTTTTATTTTGAGTAAAATATTTGTGGGAATTTTTTAAATTTGATGTTAATTGAAGTGTGATAACCCTGTTCTAAACATGGCATCGCCCTGGTTTCTTTCTTTTTGGTTTGCTTCCTCAGCTGCTGCCCAAACACTGCGCTAAAACTATCAGCCAGGCTGTGAATAAGAAGAGCAAGAAGGCAACGGGAAAGAAGGGGGAGCAAGAGAGGGAAAAACCTGGAGTGGAGAGCATGAGGAAGAACCGGCTAATGGTCACCAAGTCAGTAGCAGAAGCAACTGGATCAAAACTCTCCCCACTTTACTCAGCATCTCGCTTTTATGTCTCCTTTAAAATCCTGTCATTACAGAGCTAGAGAGCACTTAGCATTAGCTTTAACTTCTTCTATCAAACTGTTGGAACTTATCTGACTTCCTTTGTTTGTTTCCTTCGTCCCAGTCTGGATAAGCTCCACACAGCGCTGTCAGAGCTCTGCTTCTCCATCAACTACGTTCCCAATCTGGTGGTGTGGGAGCACACGTTCACACCGAGAGAGTACCTCACCTCGCACCTGGAGATCCGCTTTACCAAGTAACCAACATACACAGCATCCTTTAAAAGACTTTAACACCTTTCTCCAGTTTAGTTACTGACTACATGGTTATGGAGTTAGAATAGAAAATCCCTTTATTGTTGTAACAAGATAAACAAACACTGTTCACCTGGAGAATAAATAACCAATATGCAGCTATGGACATTTTTACAGTAATGGATATTTGAAAATAGCAGCAACATCAGAG
>NW_015151064.1:412275-415863 GCF_000732505.1 Cyprinodon variegatus | reverse complement strand
CCACCTCCTGCACTGAGTCCAGAGGGCATCCAATCACAGAGCTGGCCTTCCTCATCAGCTGATCCAGCCGCTTTCTCTCAGCTACAGATAAGATGCCACAACATTCCTAGAAGGTCTTTAAGGCCGGGCAATTGATTGCAATTGCAGTATAATGGAATCTGACTAAACTTAATTATCAAACAGCTGAAGTCAGATTATATTTAACAAGTGTGGAGCATTGGAGTAGAACAAAGTGAAATCAAAACTAAATCTTTCAGTTGCAACATTGGTCCAAACAGAGTGGGGAGAAACCACTAGAAATAAATAAAAGTAGCGTTAGTGGACTGTTTAAGACTTTTACGAGTAAGAAATAAGTTGGGATGTGAGGAACAGAAGATCTCTGTTTTACTGTTTTCATAAAAACACAAGAGATAAAAATATAAAATGTTAGTAAGAAATCAACGACAACAGAAAAGAGAACTTTTAACTTAATACTCTGAGCTCTGTGGGCGCTGCATTGGAAGCTGCTGCTGTAGTGCATGATGGGACAGCTGTCAATCTCAAGAACAGACAAGTCTGCTCTGATGCATGCTGGATAAAGAGACAACGTCCAGGGATAACAAGAGCCGGATTAATCCTGCGGTTTGAAAGAAATAGAACAGAATAAACTTTGAAATAAAGCATAATAACTCCAAAGCAGAAAGAACACGCAGTCATTTCCATTCAGCCTCTAACCCTCCCCTCTACCTCCAGGTCTATAGTTGGGATGACCATGTACAACCAGGCCACTCAGGAGATCGCCAAGCCCAGCGAGCTGCTGACCAGCGTCCGGGCTTACATGACTGTGCTGCAGTCCATCGAGAACTACGTCACCATCGACATTACTCGAGTTTTTAATAACGTCCTCCTGCAGCAGACGCAGCACCTGGACAGCCATGGGGAGCCCACCATCACCAGTTTATATACAAACTGGTGAGTCAGACTCAATGTCTGCCAAGGTTCAATTTCCTTTGCTGGTTTTAACAAGGATCCAGGACTTTTATCAACCAGTGATGGTATTAATCTGCTTGGTAAGAGAAGAGGAAGGAAAAATAAAAGAGCGTTGTGGGTCTGTGCAGGTACCTGGAGACGTTGCTCCGTCAGGTCAGCAACGGACACATTGCCTATTTCCCCGCCATGAAGGCCTTCGTAAACCTGCCTACTGAGAACGAGCTGACCTTCAACGCCGAGGAATACTCCGACATTTCTGGTACTCTCCCCGCTGCGATCCGTCCGATGCTGGCTGCTCCTCCTGGACCTTTGAACACAGTATTCTAAACAACTTGTGCTTTTTTATGGGTGTTTTGTCTACAGAAATGCGCTCCCTCTCCGAGCTGCTGGGGCCGTACGGGATGAAGTTTCTAAGCGAGAGTCTGATGTGGCACATCTCATCGCAGGTTGCTGAGCTAAAGGTACGTTTCTATTCACACATACATGCAGAGATGCCTTAGACACATTTTTATGTTTTTATTGTTTTGAGTTTTTAAACCCTCATTGTGTTTTTGAATGTTATGGGGAAAAATGATGCACTGTTTTTGAACTGACAGAAACAATAATAATTTTGAAATAATTTAATTTGAGATGAGTATTTAGCCCTTGGTGCATATCGATGCTATTTGTGGGCAGGTCTTCTAAAAAAAAAAATGTCTTACCTATGAAACGGATACAATATACAAAAAAAAGGAACCTCTTATGTTACTGAATTCAAAAGAAGATGAAAAAAAGACATGGGCTGTTTCTTAATTCACAAGAATGTGAGGACGGACTCATGTTCTCGCCAAGTATGTTTTAAGAAGAACACAGGAAAGTGTGGACTCTGGGAGAACAGGAGCAGGCAGAATAAAGGCTGATTTATACTTTGAAACTAGGTCGTCTGCATAGGTATCGCAGTGAACAAAAAGACGTCCCCGCCCCCTGCCCAGACACTCTGCTGCACCTCTTCCAAATTGTAGGTGACCGCAGACAGGAGGCCAGCTTGTTTTGCTTTTATGACCGCCATGTCGGATAACAACTCATGATGAAGGACCAGCTAGAAGAGCGAGGTGCGTGAGAACGCTGGGACCCTTTTTTCCACCTGGATCCCCGCTCTTTTTCACCTTATGGCCCTCCAATGTCAGACAAACTCCCCCCACATCCTCACCGTCCTCAGAGCCTCGGAGCTTCGCTGGTTGCCGTGGTCCTCTCAACTTGGAATTTTGTTTTTTAAATTGCACATTAAATCAGTAAATGGGCCACATAGTGACGCTTAAAAGTATAATGTTCTCGCCTCAAAGGATCTTAAAACATCCTTTTATTGAACAACAGCAACAGGAAAGTGAACTTTTTACATCATACTCTGAGCTCTGTGAGCGCTCCATTGGAAGCTGCTGCTGCTGTAGTGCATGATGGGATAGCTGTCAATCTCAAGAACAGACAAGTCTGCTCTGATGCATGCTGGGTAATGATGGAGGGGTGAAAACAACATCCAGGGCCTTTGTCCGTTCTTGGTCTGCTGTTCTTGTGAATTGGAACAGTACTAGGGCTGAGGATGATGACGTTTGATGTTGACGAGCACATGAGAACGCACAAGTAAACATGTTAAGAAACGGACAGGAATTGCAATTTAAACACATGAAGAACTTTTATTTCTAGGCAGGGTATGTCACTCTGACTTACTGTCATTTCATTTCATGAAGCCGGAGGCAGCTGTAAATTTAGTTTTCTGTTTTTAGTGTAATCCAGAAGTCAGTGCTGGTTAGGGTTGGGAATTGATGAGATTTTCACGTTTCTGATTCCCTTATCGATTCTCTTATTGATTCTATGATACAATGAACGTGCTAAGTGCACGGTGACATTCATCTACCTTCACCTAAGACATTCTATTTCTGCCTGCCTCGGTGAAAACAGAAGGCAGTGAGCGGGAGCTGATCCAGCCAGGATACCCTGCTCATCACAGTCATCTAACTCTAATGTAGAAGGCAACCGTTTAATGAAAAAACATTACTGTACAGTTTTGGGAAGTAGACTCATCTACCCTGAGCATCACCTTTTTCTCACTGTTTAATAACCCCAAAGAGAGGTAGGAAACTGGTTTATTTCCAGAAATGTCATATGATTTACTAGGAACCACATTAAGAACAGCAAGTGATATAAAACTAGCTACTTACCACCAGAGTTTCCTTCCATGCAGGTCGTAACTTTAGCTTTTGTCTAGAAGCTTCAAAAACAGGGCATTTGTTCAAATGTATGCCATGTTGTGTGCGCAGGTGTTTCTGCATGTTGGATGTATTTCCTCCAGTGGATGTTACTTTACATCCAAACAAAACAAAAAAATGGCGTCCCATCGGATAAACCGATGGAACGCCATTTTTTTGCTTTGTTTTTCTAGACTTACGCCTGCCTTAACTTGCATAAAAAACGTGACGTATCTTACGTAGAAAACGTGACATAAAGTCGCGCTGCCTAGCGCTGGGCTGCCTGGAACCGTTAAGGGAAACGTGAAGCGAGCTGCCAAACGGTGCCATGGGATTGGAACACACAGAACCGGTTCTGAACAGGAACCGGTTTTCAATTCCCATCCCTAGTGCTGGT
>NW_015151064.1:410921-412184 GCF_000732505.1 Cyprinodon variegatus | reverse complement strand
TTTATTACTAGCATGAGGTTTTCTATCACGTTAGAAGCACTTTGAGTAACTTCCTCCACTTCTCTATCACCACATGGTTCCCTCTGAGCTCAGGAGTGAAGTTCCTCTGCTCCTTCATGCAGCTCTGCTAAACGGACCTATTTAGGTGACAGCTGAAAGAATTTATCCACTGTTGATATTTACAAGCAGAACCAGTTAAAGTTCATTGTCTTCATTAAACAATTTAAATAATCCTGTGGAAAGGACTCTGGATCTATTCCTGTTTCTAATGTTTCTTCTAAATAAATTATCAATAATTGGACGGAACAAACTTTGATCTATTAAGTATTAATTGGCGATTAATCATGTTGATTGTTTTTCATCCCTAGCCACAATAATCTGTATGGGTTGATCTATAGTGTCTTACATTCCTCTGTAAAATGCTCTTATTTCTGCTGATCTTGTCTGTAGAAACTGGTGGTGGAAAACGTGGAGGTGTTGACCCAGATGAGGACAAGCTTCGACAAACCGGACCACATGGCCGCACTCTTCAAGAAACTCACCTGTAAGCATGGAGGCGCCCCCCTCTCAGCCCTACAGGCAGAATTATCATTTCTGTTGCACACCTTTCATATGTAGCATTGAGCCCACGGCGCTGAAGGGTTCACATATTTCCATTTTAAGTCCATCATTGTTTTTTTTGTTTTTTTTTAACAGTGTTCTGTCTGGCAATGTGGCAAAAAGAAGAGCAGTAAAGAGCAGTATGCCTATAGTGTTCCACTTGATTTATGCATATAAACAGCGTTATTATAATTCATGCAGGGAGTTTTATAGATTATATGGAAACTGCAATGTAAGTAGGACAGGAAAGGAGAAGATGATAAAACATTTTCAGTCTGCTTCATCATCTGCAAAGACATGTAAAAAGAACAGCACAACCAAAGGTTACAGTATAACAGATACAATTAAGTAGCACCTTGATACTATCGCTGAAGTATAAGTAGTATTATTTAATCTGACATGTATACTGTGGTAGCTAAAGATCAGAATAGGGGGTTTCTGTATGGAAATTAATCTCTGAGTACCAGGAACCAAGCACCTGTAGTTGTTGCACTGTGCATGTAAAGATTATCCAAAGGAAAAATGCTCAATAGTGGTTGTGAAGAGCCAAAGACCCGTCCCCACAGAGCACAGAGGCAGGCGCGGGGGGACCCAAAACCCCAGATGCCCAAAGGGACCCCAAGAGCAAAGGTGCCCAGGAGGGGCCAACCCAGGAAATCAGCC
>NW_015151064.1:408891-410307 GCF_000732505.1 Cyprinodon variegatus | reverse complement strand
GGGAACTTTTAGTCCATCTGGATTTTTCTCCTGATAGTGATATTTGTTCTCATCCAGGATTTAGTTTTTCTACTGATTTTAAACCTTTGTTTGCTTCTTCTTTTGTTGTATTAAGTTTGAGGGTTTTCTTATGTGTTTGCAGCTGTGGACAGCGTTCTGAAGAGGATGACCATCATTGGTGTCATCTTGTCCTTCCGTTCTCTCGCTCAGGAAGCTTTGAGAGATGTAAGACAAACCCAGTCACAGCAGTGGAGCGAGACAGGTTCCACCATCTCACTCCTCCTGGCTCTGTCCTGTCCTCTTTCAGGTGTTGTCATGCCACATTCCATTCCTGGTCAGTTCCGTGGAGGATTTCAAGGACCACATCCCTCGAGAGACAGACATGAAGGTGGAACAAACTCACACACACATCAGCCACCAGGAAACCATTTTCCTGCCTTCATGCTGACCTGAGCGAGTGCGTTTCCTGTTTCCAGGTGGCCATGAACGTCTACGAGCTGTCCTCAGCAGCCGGTTTACCCTGCGAGATCGACCCCGCGCTGGTGGTGGCTCTATCCTCTCAAAAGAGCGGTGAGTCACGGGACGGCGAAGCCTTGTCGACGCAACTTCCAGCCTGTTTCTAAGAGCCTGCTTTGGTTGGCTGTTTGCAGAGAACAACAGTCCAGAGGAGGAGTATAAAATCGCATGTCTGCTGATGGTGTTCGTGGCCGTTTCCTTGCCGACGCTCGCCAGCAATGTGATGTCACAGTACAGCCCTGCCATTGAGGGTAAGCCTCTGTGGTGTTGGGTTGCTGATTTCTATTTATTCCAACAAGATAAAGACGACTGATCTCGTCCAGAGTGTCTGCCGCGTTTTCAGATGTAGTAAAGAAAATCAGCGGTAAATTATAGTTTGACGTCGCTGTTCTGGGAGTTTCACTTTTCTTATGCCGTTCAACTAAATTCAGCTTAATAGGTTTCTGTTTGGTTCATTTTATAAACAGGTTTAAGTAAATAAAAAAAATACATTCTACACCTTATTGATAATTGGAATATAAAATATAGCCAACATAAAAATATGTTAGGAAATATATTAATATTCTTTTTTTATTTTTTTTATTATTATTGAAAAAAATCCCTGGATTTTCAGGAAAATGCTTTTCAGTCAAGACAAACAACTTTAGATGAACTTGCAGGATTTCAACGGGTCATTAAAAGTCATTAAATTATTATGTTTTAAATGAAGGCCTTTGTTGGAATTCATTAAATGTGATTACCGTGGCTTTTAAAATTATTTCTTTTTATTGTTTTTAAAGTATGTTTATAAAAACAACTTTGCCAGATATATTATATCGCGTTATATTTGCGCGGAACTACTTCCAATTGATGGTAACGCCGTATGTTCCGAATAGAAGCTTGAGGCGGAGAAAAGGTAGA
>NW_015151064.1:405490-408338 GCF_000732505.1 Cyprinodon variegatus | reverse complement strand
ATTACTTCAGCGGAAGGTTTCCAGATGGATATGCGGAGCAAATCCATCTGGCGGAGTCAGGTTAAAGTAAAGATGACAAAGGATTTTTCCGTGTTCTATGAGAGTCATTGGTAGTTGTTGTGATGGCATTAAAATGATTTCTGAGAGCATTAAAAATATTAAATTAGAGTTACTCATTCCTGTATAAACCCTGACTTTATTAAGCAGCTCAAATCTCAACCCAAATCAGAAACTGCTCAGTTTCCTCAAACCGGGTGGAAAATCACTGCAGTGACTTTTGAAGGAAGAAGCAGGTTCATCAGACAGAACCTGATCCAGAGGTTAATTTCCAGTACTTTAGTGTTTATTTAGGGGGAACTGAGCATGAGGAGGAACAATTAACATGATGCTCATGATCTTTCAGTGCATAGCAGAACTGCTCATGTATCACAGCTGCAAGTCACGCTTTCCATCACGCTTTGAAATGGGATTTAGATCCAGTTATATTAAGGTTAGATAATAAAAAGGTACAAATAACCTTCAAACTGATGGTTGTTTGTTTTAGAAATGTAATTTATTGACTATTTGATCCTAAAAATGAGTTTTCTTTCCTAATTACAGCACATTTTCTCTCAATGTTGATTTAAGCCAATAAGTTGGGAGTATTTTATAGCCTGAAAGCTCTATAGTCGATATAAGCTCTGATTTTCAGAGCCTATTTATTTAGATTGATGTATCAAATCTTGTGTGTATTAATAAAAGGATGAATAGAGTTAAAGTCAACAGAAGGATTTCCCCCAGTAGAAGCCGGCGTAGTTGAATGAGGCTTTTGATAAGCTATCAAAGACATTTGTCAGTCAGAGGGTGAATTATGAAGACACTGCCGCCTAACAACCTTGAAATGAAAGGCTGCAGTGTTAATAAGAGGCTCCTAAAGAGGATAATAAGTTAGCGTCGGCTCGGCTCTGGTTGGTATGCAGACCTCGTCTTTGCCAACAATTGCTTTTACCAACGGCGTTTCTTTGTACACGTCCGCATAACGGCGCCCCTTTTCACTCACAATGCGCTCCATTTCATTCAACTAATGCTCCACAATATATTATACATTAAGCTGTTTTGATGGATTTCAAGTAAAGGAGTAAAAAATAAAAAGGAAGAAAATGTTCTTGGTGTTTCAAGAGTTTGTATTTGCTGCCCCCTGCAGGCCACTGCAATAACATCCACTGTTTGGCCAAAGCCATCAATCAGATTGCTGCAGCGCTCTTCACCATCCACAAGGGAAGCATAGAGGACCGCCTGAAGGAGTTCCTGGCTGTAAGATATTTGATTTATTTCTAACTGAACTGTTTAAATAGTTTTTGCTTCTGTTGCTTTGGTTCTTTGCACAAGCATTATATTTCAATCTCTAAACCTTGGAAAAGAAAAGGTTAGAACGTTTTATAAACTATAGATTTGACAGTTTGGTTTAAAATTCTGACAGTGCTGAGCAGAATTATTTAAACGGTAAAGCTGGTTTTATTCTCATTGCCCCAGAAACACTGCCTGCTGTGTCTCATCTCTGCACTCGGGTTCTTTTGTTTTTTCGCTGCTGTCAGATTGAAGCAGGTCTCAGCTTTTTGTTAAAAGATGTTAGCATGATTCCTAATCGACTTGCCTCCGTTCTGTCAGCACATCTCATGCAATCCTCAGGTGGAGCGGAGCAGACGGATCATTTTAAGGAGATGTGACTGAAATGAACGCAGCTCTGTTTAGCTAACGTGTAACGTCTCAGTCACATGTCTTCATTCTCGTCTCTGCAGCTAGCCTCATCCAGCCTCCTGAAGATTGGCCAGGAAACCGACAAGATGACCACAAGAAACCGAGAGTCCGTCTACCTGCTGCTGGACATGGTGAGAACAGGACGGGAAGCTATAAGAAATGTTCCGTAAAAGTTCAAAAAAATCCTCTGGACTTGGTTTCCAAGATTTGAAGAGCAGTGGATTTTTTTGAACTTTTAGGACCTGAATGACTGAGAATCTTCATCAGCAATAAGAAATGTTTTTCAGCTGTATGCGTTTATGGTTTTACTTTTAATCTAACATTCAGACTGCTCTGTGTTTGGATTCAGTTTGTTTGTTTCCAGCAAATATCAGGTTTTGTAAATGGAAATAGAAAAAAATGAAATCCTAAAATGAAACTTTGAAAAACATATATATATATATATCAAAAAGGTTTTAGAATAACTTTGCTATTTCCTCAGATTTCTCTGGCTAATTTCTACTTTTTTTTCCCCCTATTTTATTTTTTTCAAATTATTTTACATATATATTTACATTTTTCATACTTTGAAAATACTATTTCCTTCACATTAAATATTTATTTCAAAAATAGAATTTTAAAAATATAAAAAAAATAATCCTAAAAAAAATTGAAATACAGAGAATTTGAAAAAAATAAGATTTAAGAAAACGGCAAAATTTCAAATCTTTTTTTTTTTTTTATTAGAACGTTTTCTTTTATATATATATATATATATATATATATATATATATATATATACATATATAGATATAGATATTTATAGATGTAGATATATATAGATATATAGATAGATAGATAGATTTTACTTAAAATGTATTGTCTTAGCTTGCAGCCCATACTAACGCAAAGAAGTGAAGAGAATGGGATCAGTAAAGTGCAATTTACAAAGCATGCAATTAAGAAAACTTGATCTGAAAAACATTAATTAAAAATAAATACTAAGGTAAAAAAAATCTGTTAAAAAAAAGTAAATACAAATTTTAAACTGGACAAAATAAAATAAATTTGAAAAGAAAACAGCAGAGCTGCTCATGAAGCTTTTTTTGTTCAGAAAACATTTTTCAAAGTT
>NW_015151064.1:400295-404827 GCF_000732505.1 Cyprinodon variegatus | reverse complement strand
TTTTCAAATTTGAATTTACAAAATGTGTTTTTTTTGTATTTCTAAAACAATTTTTGCTTCAAACAGTGACAGAAAGTTCACTCTTATAAACGATTCATGTATAAAACTCCAGCTACAACCATATGCTCTGCCATCGTTGCTTATGTTTAGTTAAAAACTGGTTGAAGAGGGAACCACTACTCTGGCTGCTGCAGCAAAATGGTTTCCAGCCCTGATTTAGACTCCTCCTCCTACTGAAACTGTCCTGAAATGGACAAACAAAGCTGACCTTAAAACTCGTAGAGAAGCTTCTAATTAGCTTTGACCTGTTTATATTAGAGGCCTTCTGTTAACTTTATAGATTAAAGAAAAAAAAAAAACCCAAACAATTTCAAAGCAGTGCAACAAATGTTTGTTTAAATCAATGAACAAATGTGATTCTACTGAAGAAATGTTTGTTTTCACTCTCCAGATTGTGCAGGAGTCTCCCTTCCTGACCATGGACCTGCTGGAGTCCTGCTTCCCTTACGTCCTGCTGCGAAACGCCTACCACGCCGTCTACAAACAGAGCATCAGCGCCAGCGCATAGAGATGCTCACATGTACATAGAAAAACACTGCGCGAAAACACTAATCCATCAAGGACTCCGCCTCCCTGATAACCGACACTATCGACATAACGCACTAATTAAGCCAAACACACTAAAACACACAGAGCTGGATGAAGTGGGGGATCAGTGTCTTTATTTCTATCCTTGTTTTCCATCATGTTGCGCGGGACCATAACCACTGCAACACCTTTTATTATTATTATTATATGATGTTTTAATGAACAAAAATATAAAGATATAGTATATATATAAAGCTGACACTGAAATATTCCTTTTGTTTCTTATTTTAATAGACAATTTGAGATTTCTATGGTCCAGCTGAGACCTGTGTGTTGATTTGGATGCTTATTTTGGGAATGCAATGATTCTGCCGTGCTGTGGGGTTCTTTGACCTTTTATTTGTTGTTAAGGATTCCTGTGTTGATGCTGAGAGATGCGTTACCTGCCGGTTTCCACAAACTGTACGGACACACACTGACAGATATCCGATACGAACCCCCTAACCTAAGGAACTTTCGTTGCTTAAAAAAACTCAACATTTGTATAACACGGTGATGCTTCTTCCTGTTCTTTTTTTTCTTGTTTTTTTTTCTAGGTAGTTGTAACACGAAGCGTTTGTGGGTAAAGATGTGCCGTCTGTATTCTACTTTGATGTGAACTGTCTGTTTTTAATATTTTTGTTTATTTTTATGATGACAATGACCGTTTGCCAAATGTGTTGACACTTAACATTTTGTGTATCAGGGCTTGGAAGTGGTGAAAGTGTTTGATTATTGATGGTGCGCAATGCCATTTTTCTTTTTTCTCAAACTTGCGGCTTTAAGTGGAACAAAACACTATTTTTTCCGGAGGGAAGGAGTGACAGAAACGTTCCCCCTCAGCTCTTCACTCTGCGGCCTTTGGAAAGAGGCAGATTGGGTGTTTTCCTCGTCCCGTTTTTACACCCTGGAAGCTGACAATTAGAGCAGCTGCTGTTAAAAGCTGACCATCCACACTAAAGTTTTTATTCATCTGTTGTGCTTAACTTTATAAACGGGAAAGAAATGGAACCAGTTCCTCTTCTGAAAAAGCAAATGGATCATCTCTGGCCTGTTAAACTACAAACCAATGTGGAGCTGCAATAAGACAAAATAAATCTATATATGTTAACACTCCTGCTGACTTTCTTACTGGATTTTCTCTTGGTGTTCTGAATTGTATTTTACAACTTTGGATTATGAGTAAAAAAAAAAAAAATTGATCTGCAACATTTGATTTTGTTTTTAACGTTTATTCTTCAGTCCAAAAATTAAAAGGTAGAACTTTATTAATGCACTCTTTGCAGCCCTTGCACCTGTTAAGATGATAAAGAGTAACAGCTGTGAAACCCAGCTGGCTTCCTGCATCTCTAGGCTTGTAGACTTATAGGTCTGAGATGTTTACGGTGGGGCGGGTATGACTTGTCTCCTCACGCCTTGCAACACCCAGGTTGAAAGATCTAGCGGCCACGGATGTTTCGGATCCTGATGTCATCCCCATTTCACAACGGATCCTACCCTCATCCTAACGCCTGTTGTAATAATGTTTTTTTTGTATTTTTAGTGACAAATCCAGCCCCAAGGTTAATGTTTAGGTTTTGGCTACAGGCAACCTTTAAAAGACATCCACACTCTAAAATAAGAATTCACACCCATCTTTCCAAAACATGGAATACTCAGAAAATAAAATGTCCACATTGGCTGATTGATAAATTGATTGATAGACTTTATTGATCTCGCAGTGGAGAAATGACTTTACATCATCTCAATAGTCAAAATGAGGGTGCCATAAGGAGGAAAAGGTGCGTGGGGTATATACAGTGCATCCATACGTGTGTGTGTGTATATGTATATATATATATATATATATATATATATATATATATATATATATATATATATACATACAACAGCTGAGGGCTCTTATTTAACAGTATTATTACACAGAGTTATTGCACAGGGAATTAAATGGGAATTTATATAAAAAGGTAATTATTTATATATATATATATAAATATATAGTTATTGCACTGGATATTACATAGTGATTGCACAAGGCATTGCAGTGATAGTGCTGCATTGTAAAGTCTGATTGCAGCTGGGATGAATGACCTGTGGTGGTGGAGCTAAATGCTTTTATTAGGAAGCATAAAAGCAGCAAGAATTATGCAAACGGCAGAAATAGGATATAAAATTATAATCACTAAAATGCTTTTGTTGAGACCTCACCCTTTTTCATGTCTTATGGCAGACATGTAAGGTCAGGGAGGGAGGGGGGGAAAGGTTGTTCCCAAAACTGCATATTCCCCAGGACATCAGCTTCTCCGGTCGGTGAACTCCTCTCCTCCAGACATCAACTTCCTTGTTTCTGGTTTCCTAATCACCTCTGTCAGAATAATAGTCAAACACCCTAATCCTAATAATAATTCTGACCAAACATCAGAGTACTTTAGTACATCACTCCTGTTTGAGTCTTGTCAAACTTCTTTCTTCCAGACGTAAACTTCCTCTTTTCTGACTCATCTTCAGTCTTGAATCTTCCTTTTCATTTAGCTCATCCCAAAACCCTTACATTTCCCAAAATCTATACCTAAATTTTCTTCAAGCGTACACCAAGCTTGAATTAAAAAAGTTGATTCTTTATCCTGCTTTAACAACATCCTTCCAGCACTGTGACCTTACTTTTACTGTACTCTCTTCCTCTTTTTTCTTGAACCTCTATTTTGCCAAAAAAGTTGCACATGAAGAAAAACCAATCCTCTTTTTTTTTTTCCTGCTGATTGCTAAACTTTTATCAGAAAAATGCCTTTCTCACCATAATTATTAATTTTATCAAGATAAAACAGGTAAATTTCAGTAGACAATTATTTAACGTCTGCTCTGGCTCTGGGTGCATCCGGTTGATTGACAGATTGTCCAATATAAGACAACTAGTTTATTTTAATGCAAATGTTTCAAAGGCTGTGAAATATGGCTGCCTCAAGGCTGTAGTCTTGGGCCGCTCCTTTTCATAGTAGACCAATGATCTTCCATCTGTTTTAGATAAAGGCAAGCATCTCAATGTGTGCAGATGATTCCACTATACTGACACTTAGCAGCAACTAATATTAGTGAGTTCAGTAGAAAACTACAGAGAGAGCTACAGTTAGTGGTGAACTGGATAAGGAGGAACCAACTAGTTCTCAGTGTATGTAAAACTACCTACTTAGTGGTTTGAACCTTTTCCTTTACTTTCCAAACTGAAACTTGAATTCAGCATGATGCAAAATTCTTTTGATCAAAAATAAGGCTTTTGGGAGTGATAATTGATAATAGATTGTGTTGGGCCAGGCATGTTCAGAAATTAACTAAAATGGGTTAAACTTCATCGGTTATTAAAAGTTGTTCAAAATATTTTACACCGCAGATGGTTAAATAAGTACCTCATGCTTTGTTTTTGTGATTATTGCTCAGTGATTTGGTCAAATACTTCATCAGTGAATATAAAAAAAACTACAAGTAATTCAGAATAAAGCTGCACGTGTCGCTCTCATGTGGATTTAGATCAAATGTTGACAAAATCCATGATAGTCTTTTATGTATAAAATGTAAAAATAGATTGGTGTATTCAGAAATGGTATTTTTATATAATATTAAACAAATAAAACACCGGGGAAGTTTAAGGCATGGATATACCAGCACGGAATCCTGCCAAGACTTCTGTGGCCGTTACTGATTTATGAAGTTCCAGTAACCATGGTGGAGGGCTTTGAACGCAATGTCAGCCAATACCTACGCAGATGGCTGGGTCTGCCAAAGAGTCTCAGCAGCATTGCCCTCTATGGGCACTCCAACAAGCTGCAGCTTCCAGTCACCAGAGCCAGGGAGGTGTTGCTTTACAGAGACTCTGCTGACACCAGAGTCTCTTCTGCCGGCATCACAGTCAG
>NW_015151064.1:395511-400285 GCF_000732505.1 Cyprinodon variegatus | reverse complement strand
TTAAAAAAGTTGACTCTTTATCCAGTTTTAACAAGATTGATTAATAGAGTTCACCTCTAGTTGACTGACCTACAGATGTACCCAACTATGAAACAAAAGTCCAAAAAGCCAAGAATATTTTCTTTTATTTGTGACTCAGCTCTGCTACCTGGCAGAAGCCAGCAGGGGGCGCCCTGTTCAAACAATTATAAAAACAAGAACCATCATCCCTTGGTGTACATCATGTAAACTTTTTTTTCAATAACAGATTTTTTTATGGCTTTTGATTATAATAAGAAACATGGTGGGCAGAATATTATGGAGAAAATAGAGTGAATGTTTAGAGGCCTTGCCTTCCTGGACTGCGCAGTTCGCATCATGGAAGACATGGAAACAGATGAAACAGGAAAATCTTTGTAAAAATCTTCTGCCCATATTACTTAATAACAAATTTTTTCTCCTGCTAGGTTGAAGTTTTCCATAAAACGTTGTGAACTTTCAGTCTTGTAGACATCAGTTCCTGTCATGTTAGTTTGTCTTTATTTCTCCAGCCTTCAGGTTGGACCAGTCAGATCAGCAGACCCATAGTCTATACCCTGTTATCACTTTGATTTTGTACAAAAAATACACTTTAAACTACCTGAACGGGCGTGTATCCCTTCAGTAATGTACCAAAAAACAAACTATGTGATTATTTACTTTTTGTTTTTTTGAAACCTATGGCAATCTGTTTTTTAAATTGTTTTTCTGTACATGACTAAATGGATACACGCCCGTCGAGGTAGTTTAAAGTGTATTTTTCATACGAAACTAAAGGGATAAAAGGTACTAGATGTGTCTATGCAAATTTGACGTGTTGACTGGTCTGATGCTGGTCTGATGGGTGTTTCTCTCTCCAGCTGGCGTCCATTAGTCATTCCTGTTGGCTGGTTTCTTCCTCTTCCTCCTCTGGTACGGCTCTTTGCAGTTTATCTGTGGAACAACCAGACAGTCAGGATGACTGAACACATTTCAGATCAGACTGTGTTCTGCTGCGACCATCAAATAAGCAGATGAAGACTCTCTAAAACATCATTTTCTTCTTCTGCACATATTTTCTGGAAGAGACACAACTACTGACCTTATATAGTGGTTTTGTATAGGGACAGGGGATTCAGAAAAAAATCAAATATGAGTACAAATAAGTACAAATACAAACCCCGCACAGTTAAAACCCAGACGGACATTGCTGTAGAAATTCACAGTATTAAGACTTTTATAATAAAGCAGCAAAACAAATCTGAGGACCTTTGAGTAAAATGCTTCATGTATAATAAAAACTGAACAAATGTTCA
This sequence comes from Cyprinodon variegatus, assembly GCF_000732505.1. Taxonomy (NCBI): domain Eukaryota; kingdom Metazoa; phylum Chordata; class Actinopteri; order Cyprinodontiformes; family Cyprinodontidae; genus Cyprinodon; species Cyprinodon variegatus. The sequence goes on along the minus strand of NW_015151064.1, from coordinate 398,972 downwards.
GTGTAAGATGTACTGCTTGTTATAATTTGAATCTTAAATTTTGGAAATTTGAACAGAAAAGTGGAACTCACAAATGCTTTGATAAGGGAGCATAAAGAGCAGCCAAACAGGGGATGTTAAAGACATATCGAATCGTTTTACAAATGTTCTTGGCCAGTATTTTGGCAAACCTTGCTAGAAAAATATCCCATGATGAAACCCTTTCTTCCACGCTCAGGAAGCTCTCTCCTGATCCAGTCAGAAGGGGAGCCAAACAGAAAAAATGACCCATGGGTAATAAATGTTAACTTAATTTAAACAAGAGATGTCTTTGGCTCAAGGCCAGAAAATTATCATAGGGCCGAGAACTGATAGGGTCAAACTTGACTGACCACAGCAAATCTGAGCAGATTTTAATGAAGCATCTATGCTGTCTAAATTAATCATTTATGGTTCTTTATCTTCAGTTGCATAATGATTCCTGTAAGAACAGACACATAATTCTCCCACCTTCCCATGAATTCCCAAGAACGATTTCAAGATCAGCACAAAGGCTGGGTTTGTCCTTTTAATGTTAGTGTATTAGGTGAATACAAATACAAGGGAGCTCTGTGATTGGTTGCAAACCATCCCCCGTTCAAGAAACAATTTATTTGTGTATTAAGGCATTTCAAGAGAGACTCAAAAATCCACACACAAATGCAATGAAGTTTAAATACCACAAGTACATTGTAATTTAATTTATAATTGTAAATGGACCAGAAATAGTTTGGCAAATCCCATGTGGATCTTGTATGCTTGTGTGAATCGTGCTGTGTGTGTGTAGATTTTGTACTGTGCATGTATGAATCACATCTGTGTATGTGTGAAAATTGAGACCAATCTACCTCCATAAATTCTTGCTTGACTGCTTTGCATACAACAAAGATGCCGACTGAACAAATTCCTTTTTCTAACAACAGTCTAAACAGATCTTCACTTTAAAACAACTGAAAAACTCCTCTTGAAAATTGTTATTGTAGGTGCATGTCCACTGTGAGATTTATTTGTATGATACAGCTAGAATTCTGACCCTCAAAGACCTGTTAGTCTGCCTTCAAAATGTCCTCCTCCATAAATGGAGATTTATTCTCCTAAATTAGAAGCACCTGTTTTAGGTTGTTAGCTGCATAAAGACACCTCTCCCCCCTTACAATCAGTAAGAATCCAACTACAAGACCAAAGAGCTGTCAAAAGACACTAGATACTAAAACTGTACACTTCCACAAGGCTGGAAAGGTCCACTTTTGGAGCAATCATTAGAAAATGGAAGAAGCTAAACATGACTGCTAATCTTCCTCTGACTGGGGCTCCATGCAAGATCAATGATCCTAAGAAAGGTACGAAATCTGCCCAGAACTACATAGGAGGAGCTGGGACCACCATTTCCTAGGTTACTGATGGTAATACACTAAAATATTATGGTTTGAAATCATGACAGAAGTTTTCTCTGCTTAAACCAGCGCATGTCAAACCTTTCTTGACATGTCGGAGGATGAGGAGAGCCCACCTGCCCCCCCACCCATCCTCCCCACCTTCTACAGAAGCACCATACAGAGCGTTCTGACCAGCTGTCTCACTGTGTGGTGTGGAGGCTGCAGCTCCTCAGACTGGAAGAAGGTGAGAACAGCAGAGAGCATCATCAGGGCTCCTCTTCCCTCCATTAAAGACATTTCATCCCAGCGCTGCGTGTCTCGAGCCTGTGACATCATCAATGACCCCCCACCATGGACTGTTCTCCCTGCTGCTCTCTGTGAAGAGGCTTCGAAGCATCCGATGCAGGTCCAGCAGGTTCTGAAACAGTTTCTTCCCCACCGCCATTAGACTGCCGAATTATTGAAAAAATCTAAATCCTGTCACAGACTCTGCATCACACTGAAAACACCAAACCAAAAACACTGCATATTTGCACCACATATATTAATGCTCTGAACCTCCATATCAATGCGTTTTTTGCACAATGTTTTCTCTCCCACAGTATTTACATTTGATCACTGCTGCACTTTATGGTATGGAAATATTCATTTACTGTCTGAAAAGCTGTACTAAACAACTNGTGGGCTGCAGAGGCTTCCTAAGTCAGACTGTGCATCGGGCATTCAGGCTCCTTGGCATCAGAGGGTTGCTTGAGAGAAGAGCCACCAGAAACATCAGTGAGGCTGCTGAGAAAGCCTCAAGGTGGCTGTGGATCAAGAGGGGAGACGCATGGAGTAGCGCGCATGGAGTAGGGTCGCCCAGACGAGGGTGTCTGAAGATCAAAGACCCGAAACACCCTATGACCCTGGGTCCTTCACAGACGATGTGTTCAAGCTGCACCGCTAGGTGTTTCAAAATCTATCAAACAAATAAAACACCTTTCACTTATATAAAAGACGATCCTTTAGTATGGATACTCATTATCCAACAAGACATGTAGTAGCAGGTAGTGTTATTTTACCTATAGTTAAAAACAAATCAATTCAATGTTCAGATACATACTGGGCAATGTGTGAATGGAATTCACTCCCAAATACTATCAAACAACGCACTGTGTATGGTTTCATAACTTCACTTAAGAAATGTTACCTTCAAAGAAATATAGATAATTAATGTTAATTTAATTAAGAAGATATTGTTGTAGGGTCCTGATTAACTTATTCTTTAAAATACATCTATTTGGAGTAACAATATTTTATTTTGTATATGTAAAGGGGTCGCTACGTCCTCCAGCAGTCTTAGCCTATAGTAGCATAACTATAAAGAAAGCTCAGGATAACCACTAGCCTTAAAGGTAGACAGGGTGTCTGCCTCAGACCTTAACTGGAGGGTTGTTCCACAGGATAAAAAAAAAAGTCAGCAATCAAGACAATATCTTAATAAATTATTTTTTTCATTATAACTACCTACAATGATAAAACAGTAGGGAAACAAAATCGGATGTTTGATCATGCGAAACAGGACAAATTACCTGTTGTGGTATTTTGATTGCCATGACAACAGACATTCTCTTTTGTATGTACTGGATGTATTTTGCTATTGCTTGTGAACAACAAATTACGAATGTTACCATAGATTCTCTTTTGGAATTGGGTCTGAGAGTTTGACTTGGCAGAACTTATCCTAAACACTGCCAACATAGAAATAGAATGATTTATTTAATTTATTTTTTCTAAAAACGAAAATAAGATAAGAAAATCTGAAGAAACAGGGGTTATTTCAAAAACCTTAAATAAATGAAGAAGTTGGTAGAAGTTTCATTTCGGGATTTATTTAATTTCTTTTAATTATTTGCTTGAAATAATGGAGCACCAGATAGAGAATATGTTTTAGATGCATGAAAAACTCTTTATGGAATTTGATGAGTCTCATTTTGGCTCTTCATACAGCCAGGTGGTCCTATCTTAGTTACCTGGTATAATGGGGGTCCAGTTGATCCTATCTTAGTTTCCTGGCATAATGGGGGT
>NW_015151064.1:385897-389565 GCF_000732505.1 Cyprinodon variegatus | reverse complement strand
AACACCAAACCAAAAATACTGCATATTTGCACCACATATATTAATGCTCTGAACCTCCATGTCAATGCGTTTTTTTGCACCATGTTTTCTCTCCCACAGTATTTACATTTGATCACTGCTGCACTTTATGGTATGGAAATATTCATTTACTGTCTGAAAAGCTGTACTAAACAACTTTCCTTTTGCGTACACTCTGTGTACGCAAAAGGAAAGTCTTAGGGCTTAAGTTTGCCAATGACCATTTGGATGATCCAGGGGAGTCATAGGAGAAAGTCATGTGGTCCGATGAGACCAAATTAGAACTTGTTCTATTAACCATGTTTGGAGGAAGATGAATGATGAGTACCATCCCAAGAACACAATCTCTACTGTTAGTCTATACATGTTGCTGATGAAGATTCTCAGTCATCCATTTCATAGTCATTCCGTAAAAGTTTAAAAATCAATCCACTGGACTTGGTTTCCAAGGTTTGAAGACGTTTTGCTTCCCCTCCAGGAATTTTGAATTGAGGAAGCTTCCTGGAGGTGAAGCGAAACGTCTTCAAACCTTGGAAACCAAGTCCAGTGGATTGTTTTTTAAACTTTTATGGAACATCTACAAATGTTGGCTTGCCTTACTGTTAGAAAACACAGAAACCACTCAGACTCCTGTTTTACCTTTATATGTATTTATTCATAGCCACATTTTAAAAATTCAAACTGACCTAATCAGACAAAAACATTTAAAATAGTTTTTTAGTGCTGCGTATTAGAGAAGCAGAGCATGACAGGAGAACAGTTGATCAACGACACACAAAAAGGAGAGCGGTGATGTTAGAGGAGAAGCAGCTATCGGGAGATGGAGTCAGGGCTCGGTGCCTCCTTACTGTTGGAGCTGGATAGATCTGAGAAGATGGTTGGAGGAGAGGGAAGCATGCAACGCCACAGGAGGGGGGGGCCGAGAGGAAGAGACAGAGTTAGTAGCAGTGGGAGGGTTTTATTAGGACCAATCTGAATGCTAGGAGACTAAACACAGAAGCAACATCACAGCTTTGGCAGGAAAATTAGCTTTTAGGGATTATTTGTGCTGCTTTTGAAAAATTTCTTTTTCAATTATTCATGTTGGCTCATTGGTGGAACGTGAAACTATTAAGCAATTAAAACTGAATGCTTTTCACTCGCAATTCAGAAAGAAACAGTTAGAGACCAAAAATGATCAGTTAAATCCATCTTTATGCAAAGAAACTAAGAATAACCTCTGATTTGGATAAACTGAACCAAGAGAGGGAAACTGAAGGACAAACTGAATTAAAAACAAACTATAGAGAATAGAAATGGATTAAAATCTGAATATTTGCTAAAGCTGTGCTTTAATGTGTTTATTAAATGAATCATTAAACATTATTTCATGGAATCTTCATTTTATTTGGAGATCAATTCAATGAAACTGAGCAGAGGAAATATTGATAAGTTTGATTTAATTTGGCAATAACTGAATATCAATGTTCAATAACTTTAATCAATATACATTACACTGTTAGATTAAAACATTTGTCATTGACTGATGTTCAGGGTTTTATATGTTTTGAGTGTTATGTTAAAGGAGCTTTATAAATTTGGCAGTCTTTCTAAGGCTGTTTATTTCATTTATATCTGAGTGAATTTCGTTTGATCTAAATTTAAAAAAATCCAGAAAATTCACTTTGAAAATATGTATAATATTTTTATCAGTTTTATATTTCATATGTTTTTTTTTTTCCAAAAAAAAGTTTTTACATATTTTCTATATTCCAGTTAATTTTGTCAAATTTGTCTTTTGCTTTTCACAAATGTTAATGTAAATTATGTCATAAATGTCAGGAATTGTGTTGTTCAGTTTAAGCCCAATACAAAGATTTGCTCTTGACCATTAAAATGTTACATATTTCCTAACATCCAGCAGACTAATAAAAATCCTCACTCCAGAGGAAACTCTGCCTGAGAGGCTAAGAAAATGTGATTTGTAAAAAAAAAAAAACACAGTTTAAAAGGAATGCGGTTTGTAAAACTTAAAAAGAATTTACTATGTTAAAATAAAGACAAAAATAAAATATCTCAAAATATTAAATATGAAAACATAAAATTTATGAGTCTAAAAGGTAAAATTTGAAAAAGGAAATCTAAAAGAAGTGGTTGAAAACTTTAAACGATTTCTAAAATAAAATCTGAGAAAATAGTCCAGTTATTGGGAACATCTTTTGATAAAGTATTATCTCTGGATTATATTTTAATGAAATTTCCATTAACAACTGTTTTCCTTGCAAAAACAATGAAAAGATACTACTTCATAAATACATATTAGACATTTTTTACTTGACTTTTAATTTAATTACACATTAGAAATCAAGTATATAATTAGCAGCTGTTCAATTAACCAGCTTTTCAAATAGCAGTTTATGTTTAGATTTGCTCTCTTAATGAAAAGTCAAAAAAAGGAGTTACTTATTTTTACTTTTTCTTAATATTAATATAGAGAATATTTATTTTTCAATATGCCATGTGAATTTAACAGAGTAAAAAACAACACAAACATCTTCTCTAGCGTTATAAAAAAAACAGGATCATCCTGCTTGATCTGAGAAGCACTTTACCCCCTGAGCTGTTGCTTTCTGCCACTCCTCTCTCCTGATTGGCTAACAGCAAACACGCCTCATTCCCATTGGTCTCATCTGGCTGATTGTGATTGGCCCATGTGTAGCCAGTGGCATAGAGTTCTGCAGTGATTGGGCTCAGCTGGCTGTCTGTCTCATAGAGCCCCGCCCCCAGAAGATGTTGCTCCACCCCCTGCTGAAAGTCTGGGGAGAGAATAGCACCTCTAGTGGAAAGACATTTAAACTACAGGAACATTACTTCACAGTTGAAAGAAGGTTTAAATCACAGCAGGAATGGCTGTTGGTCTGTTTTGTTTGGTACAGCATTGCACTTTTTAGCAGTTCAACTACATCTTATAATAATCCGGTGCAGGCCTGACCCCCAGCATGCTGGCAGCAGCTGCATTGCTGAGCAAAACATCATGTGTGACTGCTGGTTCACTATCACTAAAAGCCCTAAAGAAGTTATCTCCAGTAGTAAGGTCGATTGTGGCTAGTTTGAAATCACACCAGAAGCGACCGCACTGGAGTGGGTCCAGGGTCAGACCATGAAAAGGCAGGTCTCTAGTCATTTTGTGTGCACCAGACCAGGGCCAGCTTGGATGTTTTTCACTCCTGCAAACAAGGTCCCAACAGAGGGGCAAAAAAAAAAAACTCTGAACCTTTTAAGACGGACCAAAAGTGGCAGAAATGAATACCCCAGAAAACAAACAAACAAAACTTTAACTTTCAAATAAATATAATGATATCTGAAAATAAGCAATAACACAGAAAGAAATGAAAGGGTCCAGTAGAGGATAAATATTCACTCAGCCAGAAGGTTCAGGGTAACCTTCCAGAGGGCTAATCTGGATCCAAAGCATGTTTAGTCTAAACATAACTTTCTGCTAAGCACCCTATCTATTAAGAGGGTTAAAACTTTCCTATCTCTGTGGTTATGGGATGCTTGGACTGCTGGAGGACATACACTCACCGGCCACTTTATTAGGTACACCTGTCCAACTGCTCGTTAACACTTAATTTCTAAGCAGCCAATCACATGGCGGCAACTCAGTGCAT
>NW_015151064.1:381497-383671 GCF_000732505.1 Cyprinodon variegatus | reverse complement strand
GCAAATATCTACTGTCTCTACCTGCTCATCCTGGAGGAGTGAATGTTGCAAAGCCAAAGACTGGATGCAATCAGCTGGTTTTCTTGAGATAGGAAACTTTGAACCAACCTACTGGATGATCTGACAGTATTTTTATACTTGAGATGGCGTGTTGTTAATTGATGTGATATGAACAAAGCAGTACAATGTACTGGTATCACTGATGCTCTGAGAGAACAGGAAGGTGTTGCTCCTAACCTACAGATCCTGAGCTCTGTTGGTGCGTTTGGAGCATTGGCAGTTACCCAGGAGGCTTTTAGCGAATTCGCATGCTCACACCCACCCAGCCTGATCGATTAAACAAAAGCTCTTCCATTCTGCCTCTTCCCAGAATCAAGTCAGCGCTCTCTGTGTGCATTTGTGTTTTACACATGTTCTTTCCTCTGCCTTTTTTTACAAATGTATTTATCTTTTGTTGAACACTTAACACTTCCTACATGCAGTTATCCAAACTCCAAGTATCATGGAAACATGAAGCTCTTTTTTGTTTGTTAAACGTTCTAGCTTAGCAGCAGGAAGTGGTTCTGCTTTGCTGCATGATTTGATCAATTATTCAGGGCTGAAAGCCATCATACAGGTGCTCTATGCATTGGTTAGTTGCTTTCAGATGGAGTGAAGCCATACAAAATGTGACAACACTTATATTTTCATCACGTCCAATAGTTACTCTGCATGCAAAGGTATTCAGACCATTCACTCCTTTCCGTTCTGTAATAAACCAGCATAGAGTGTCTCATGATTGAGACGTAGAACTGTAAAGGACCTTCCAAGAATCATTTGTTGGACCATCTTTTACTGCATTAGAGCTTCTAGTCTTTTTTCTCCTTTTGGAGAATGAAAGCATTTGTTCTCGGCTTTCTATGCTGATTCACTCAAATAAAATCCATTGCCAGCAATAACTTTCAGAAGTCATTCTTAAAGTAATCAGAATCTAGCTGAGTGTGATGTATCCTCAGTATTAATGCTGCTGTTCGGCGAAGGCCTTAAAGGTTTGTTAGAGAAGCAAAGGGACCAAAAATCAGAGCAGATAGGCCATGAATAGAATAGTGGTGCTTCTGATGAAAAGTTTAGCTTATAGAATAATTGATATATGATATGGAGTGAGTTCTGTTCCATTATTGTTGCTAAAATAGAACATGTTTTGGAAATAAGCATTAAAAAGAAAAATGCAATCCAAAAATGAACCTTTCATTAACAAAAAAAAAGTAAATTTACCAATTTTATTTTTCCAACTTATTTTGTAATATTTATATTATACTTTTATTTTTTTTCCCCTTTTTTAATTGTCATGATCTGGCCTGTTTGCTCCCCCTTAATTAGTCATTCCTTTCACCTGTCGTTTTCCCTCCCTGCCTCAATTATAATTTATTCCTCTCACCTGTTTCCTCTTGGTTATATTCAGTTCAGCCTGAGCATTCAGGGCCAGATCATTAACTGTCTTTCTGTTAGTCTGTCTGTTCAGTTTTTTTGCCTTGGTTCATGTCCTGGATCCTGGCAGCCAGTGACAGACAGGGACAGGATCCAGATCAGGCAGGAACAGAAACAGGAGGCAGGATCCAGACTTCCAGGCATCCACAGGCTCCCAGAAGGGTTCAGAGTCTGACTGGGACCAGAAGCATGACCAGGTGGTCACACACCGGAGCAGACAGGATCAGGTGCAGAACAGGCAGGCACAGTGGAAGAGGGTAGCCGAAACAAGACGTGGAACCGGAACTTTAAGCAGGACTTTAAACTGGTCTCCTCCCTGGAGCCAGGCTTACTGGATAAAAACTGAACCTCCCCACATAATGAGCCCAAAAACCCAGAGGACTCCGCGGGGGAGGAACAGTGGACGATCAGGAGACGAGACAAACACTAAAACCCTCTTTCCACTGGCCGCCAGGATCCAGGACATGAACCAAGACAAAAACTAAACAGACAGACTAACAGAAAGACAAGCAATGATCTGGCACTGAATGCACAGGCTGAACTGAATATAACCAAGAGGAAACAGGTGAGAGGAATAAATTATAATTGAGGCAGGGAGGGAAAACGACAGGTGAGAGAAATAACCAATTAAGGGGCAGCAAACCAGAGATGGCAAAAGTACTCACTTTCCGTACTTGAGTAAAAGTACAGATACTTGTGTTAAAAAA